>NW_027596378.1:0-107889 GCF_964194155.1 Cetorhinus maximus
ATGGGGAGGGGGATGGGGAGGGGGATGGGGAGGGGGAGGGGGAGGGGGAGGGGGAGGGAGAGGGGGATGGGGAGGGGGAGGGGGAGGCAGAGGGGGAGGGGGAGGGGGATGGGGAGAGAGAGGGGGATGGGGAGGGAGATTGGGAGGGGGAGGCAGAGGGGGATGGGGAGGGGGATGGGGAGGGGGATGGGGAGGGGGAGGGGGAGGGGGAGGGGGAGGGAGATTGGGAGGGGGATGGGGAGGGGGAGGGGGAGGGGGAGGGGGATGGGGAAGGGGATGGGGAGGGGGAGGGGGATGGGGAGAGAGAGGGGGATGGGGAAGGGGACGGGGAAGAGAGGGGGAGGGGGATGGGGAGGGGGATGGGGAAGAGAGGGGGAGGGGGATGGGGAGGGGGATGGGGAGGGGGAGGGGGAGGGGGAGGCAGAGGGGATGGGGAGGGGGAGGGGAGGGGGAGGCAGAGGGGGATGGGGAGGGGGAGGGGGAGGGGGAGGCAGAGGGGGATGGGGAGGGGGAGGGGGAGGGGGAGGCAGAGGGGGATGGGGAAGAGAGGGGGAGGGGGAGGCAGAGGGGGATGGGGAGGGGGAGGGGGAGGGGGAAGAGGGGGGAGGGGGATGGGGAGGGGGAGGGGAATGGGGAGGGGGAAGCAGAGGGGGATGGGGAGGGGGATGGGGGAGGGGGAGGCAGAGGGGGATGGGGAGGGGGATGGGGAGTGGGAGGGGAAGGGGGAGGCAGAGGGGGAGGGGGATGTGGAGAGAGAGGGGGAGGGGGATGGGGAGGGGGATGGGGAGGGGGAGGGGGAAGAGAGGGGGAGGGGGAGGCAGAGGGGGATGGGGAAGAGAGGGGGAGGGGGAGGCAGAGGGGGATGGGGAGGGGGAGGGGGAGGGGGAAGAGGGGGGAGGGGGATGGGGAGGGGGAGGGGGATGGGGAGGGGGAGGCAGAGGGGGATGGGGAGGGGGATGGGAAGGGAGAGGCAGAGGGGGATGGGGAGGGGGAGGGGGAGGGGGAGGGGAACCAGCACACTTGGGACAGTGAAAGACTGGCTCTTTATGGGAAATGGCCTGTCTCAGACAGACCGGGTGTCAGTGTGAGGATAAGGGCTCTGAATCTTCAGGGTCAAACTGTCAGAAACAAGTGGTGGAACTTGGAGCTGGCTCAATGGCTCCGGAGAGTAAAGGCACACAATGGAGTGAGGCTTTCCACATGACTCTCCTGTCTGTGCCCTCATAGCCAGTCTCAGGGGGTCAGGGGGTCAGGGGGTGCGCTGTCAAAGAGTTTTGTCCAGGACAATATTTATCCTTCAACTACCAACATCACTAAAAGAGATTATCTGGTCATTATCACATTGCTGTTTGTGGGATCTTGCTGTGCGCAACTTGGCTTCTGCGTTTTCTACATTACAACAGTGACTACACATTAAAGGTATATCCCACTGGTTGTATTTGTGTTGGACCAGAGTCCTTGTCAGTCTCAATGTCTTGCTTAGTATAGAGAGCGTGGAGACAGATCCTTGGAGATTTATATCAAGACCTTCCATATGTGGTGGTAGCAGACCGTGAGAGACCATGACATAGTCGGCAGCCGTGGTCACTTCCAAAGATCTCACAGCAGGGGAGATCATTTCTGAAGATCCCAGAGCACAGGGCAGAGGGCCACTTCAGCAGCAACACCGACACTCACCCAGTTCCAACCCAGACTCCTCCAGGGAAGGACAGTCTGTAAATTCAGCAATTTAAAGGCCAGGGGACCTCAGTCCAGGTTCTTCGATTTCAAAACAAAAACTGTTCAGTCCTTCAACCACAAGACCTTGGCTTCCAACACCAGGCACAGAGACTCGTTCCAACAAACACCTGAGTTCAGAAGCGACTGAGCCCCTCGCTCCGAGCTCAGTGATTTGGGTAGCAGGTTTCATTTTACCTGATCCGTTGGGATCAGCTATTTAGAAGCCGCTCACTCCAACAGTGAAGGCTAGAGCGTCAAGTCTGTTCAGAAAACAAATCAAATGTACCCCAGGCTGAGAGGGCCGGGAGAGGCAAGTTCCAATGGCTCTCAGCAGAGCTCAGCACGACAGTCGGCCCATTCCGCCATTTAGTTTTTTCAGGTTCAGCACTAAAACCAGCTTTCCCACTCTGCAAATCGAGCCCAGCAGAATCGAACAGCACAGGTTCAATACTGCAGCAGAAAAAACAAGCCAGGCACAATCCCTGCAATCTCTGCAATCTGCAATTTAATATTCTTTCTCCTTATTTCAAGCCAGACTACAAGAAGCCAAAGCATCCAAAGTGCTACCTTTAAAGTATACAAGCAAAAGGAGAACAAGGTTTTCCCTGAGCAGCAAGTACACGGTCATGAGCCCACAGTGACAGAGCGTCGCACTATCTGTTCCCCCACAGCACAGGGACAACAGAGAGGCAGCAAGTGCAAAGTCTCATCCAGAGACACAGTGCTTAGCAACTACATTTGTGTAGCACCCATGGCAGCCAATAACCAACAACATCACAGTGGCGAATAGAAACTTGGCTATGAACTGGCAAGTGGGAGATCTTGCAGAATTTCAAGTATTTAGACAGAAGATACGCTTACATCTTGCAGACAGGCAGGTACAGGAACAGGAGAAAAAGGCGGCTAGATTACTAATTACTCTTGGCAATGAGGGCCTAATGCGTGTAAACTCACCAGGTCTATCTGATAAAGACCAAAAAGACCCCGATAAAACCTTCCAGCTCATCGAAAATCAACAAGGTCCACGTTCACTTTAGAATTCACAGGCTAGAGTTCATGTTGTACTGACAACAGCCAATTGGAAGCATGGACCAATTTATAAACAGGTGCCAGTGCAATGCAGCCGCATGCAACTTCAATGCCTATGTGCTTGTGGAGAGATTGATGGAGTTTATCATCGCTTCAACGCCCATCAAGTCTTTCAGGAAAGTGCTACCAGACAATTACATAAGATTTTATAACATAAGAAATAGGAATAGGAGTAGACCATTCGGCCCCTCGAGCCTGCTCCCCCATTCAATAAGATCATGGCTGATCTTCTTGTGTTTCGATTTCCACATTCCCATCTACCCCCGATAACCTTTGATTCCCTTGCCTAACAAGAATCTATCTACCTCCGCCTTAAAAATATTCAGTGACCCCGCCTCCACCACCTTCTGAGGCAGAGAATTCCAAAGATCCACAACCCTCTGAAAGATAAAAATTCTCCTCATCTCTGTCCTAAAAGGGCGACCCCTTTTTTAAACCAGTGCCCCCTAGTTCTGGACTCACCCACAAGAGGAAACATCCTTTCCACGTCCACCTTGTCAAGGCCGTTCAGGGTCTTGTATACTTCAATCAAATCACCCCTCACTCTTCTAAACTGCAGTGGAAACAAGCCCAGTCTGTCCAACCTTTCCTCATAAGACAACCCACTCATTCCAGGCATCAATCTAGTAAACCTCCTCTGAACCGCCTCCAATGCATTTACATCCTTCCTTAAATAAGGAGACCAAAACTGCACACAGTATTCGAGATGTGGTCTCACCAATGCCCTGTATAGCTGAAGCTTAACATAGCCCAAAGGTTACTCAATAGATGCACTAACAGACCATGGTAGAAAATTTGAGGCATTAGTAGCTGGTGAACTAGCCAATTCAAAAAGAATCAAGCTCTCGATCTCAAATCTACCATTGCCGCAGTAATAAAAACATCAAAGACACCCAAAGCCTGCAATGTGGTGTGGTCTTACTCACTTAACCACACAACGTCCAGCATTATTCATTAACTACAACATGTGCCTCACCAGAGGCATTGGGGGAAAATGTGTCCCAAATGCAACAAACCTGACATGTCCAAAGTATAAAACTCACAACAAAGATGGGATTTCACAACAACCCAACACTGGTGACAGTTCCAGGGTTAACCTCGCTAACCCTAAACATGTTAATGAAGTGATGGACACCCGCACTACACCACAGTGTACAGATCCAAGCCAAACTGTACATATTGTCAACCTCACTCATCATGTGGACAGTCAGATCAGCTGAAGTATTTGCCACTGTAAACGTTAAATATCCACAACACTATGGACATTAAACCATACGTGTGAAAATCGATACTGGTGCAAGTGCCGACATCTTACCATTGCACTTCTCAACACCACATGCATGGGACAATGGCCAATAGCACAGCACAGTCCAGTCAACATCTGACAGGCTTTCCACCCCCAATGGGTCTGACACCCCATACATCAGCCCCATCACAATACAGCGCACCAATACAGAAGATCCAGGTGGATACCGGAGGTTTTTGATGTTGTTGAAACCAATGGCCCGGCAATCATTGGTCTGCCAGTGAGCAGTGACGTGCATGTGGTTACTATCCATGACATGGGAGAGGCCACTACCACCACCAAACCAGGAAAACACCAAAGGAGGCATTGACTCCATAAGAGACACACAGGTAACCTCTGACACTCGGAGTTGGTTACCCAGCCGAAACAACAACGCGATGTGCCTCTAGACCTCCACGTGGACAATATGGAATACGAGGTGGAAGACAATCTCCAGGTCGCTCAGCTCATTTTGGGAATCTCAGGCTGAAATGATACAACAGGCTGTCCAAACAGACCCACAGCTTCCGCAGCTGAAGCGAGTTATTATTGCAGGTTGGTCTGATCACATCAAGGATGTTCGCAAAAGTATCCGAAGATTTTGACACTACAGTGGTGAACTGGGCAACTCCAGAAGCAGCAAATCCAAAGGCAGCAAGTTCTCCCACCTTGGGCAATGTGCCAAATCACAGTAAATCACCGACATGTCAGACACGTGGGCGCAAAATGAACAAAACGCCTTACCAGGGAATTGGTCTATTGGCCAGGTATTAACAAGAATGTTGGCAGATTAACACCGACATGTCATTGCCTGTCAGATGCACCAACCACAGCAGGAAGGGAACCATTGTTACCACATGAAATCTCCCCTGTCCCTGATCTACTCCAGTGATTTATTCCATCTAGATGGTGAAGATTACATCTTGGTGAGGGACTATTTTACCAAATTCCCTTTTGTCGACCAGATCAAGGACACAACCAGCTTTACAGTTGTTGACACACTCACTGTGATTTTCAGCATGTTTGGAGTGCCTGAAACCACTGTCTCAGACAACGGTCCCCAATATACAGGACAGCCCTTCCAGGGCAACTGCACAAAACATGGTGTGAAACACACGACATCTTCCCCACACTCCCCTCAGTCCAACGGCTTAGCGGAACAGAACATCAGGATGCTACACTCCTAAAGGGTAAGGCAAGCCAGCAGGGTTCCCGAATCGCTGTGCTTAATCTTTGTGCCTCACCCACCAGTTTGATTTTTGGGAGGCAAGTCCACACCCCTCTCCCGTCCCATCTACTCCCCATCCCGATGGAAGCTCCTGATATTCTATTAGAACGGAGAGAGAGGATGTCGCTGCAGTACGATCAGAGAGCTAAACTGTTACCGCAATTGAATGTAGGTCAAAGTGTTTGCATTCCGGATCACCAGACACAGACATGGGGACACGGGAAGGTACCGCCACAGTGCACACAGCCACAGTGCACACGGCCACAGTGCACACGGCCACAGTGCACACGGTCACAGTGCACATGGCCACAGTGCACACGGTCACAGTGCACACGGCCACAGTGCACACGGTCACAGTGCACACGGCCACAGTGCACACGGCCACAGTACACACGGCCACAGTGCACACGGCCACAGTGCACACGGTCACAGTGCACACGGCCACAGTGCACACGGTCACAGTGCACACAGCCACAGTCATACCAGGCTGAGCTGCCAAACAGACAGATCCTCAGAAGGAACCATTGCATCGCATGCTGAACTACAGACAGATCAGACTGACGATGACTCAGACACAGAGAGTGATATTTCAGTCACAGAGGACCACATTAGTACCAACACTGTAAGACAAGATGATCCCGCAATGGACAACCAAGAAACACAAGCTGTGAATACACAACCACAGGACACAACACACCACACTGAAAACTACATGAGAAATGATATGGTCATGTCATACACCCAGCAAAACATTACCTTCATGCATAAAGACTCTATACCATGACTCAACCTTGTTATGCCTGATATTCACCGTTATGAATGTTTTCACAGTTTTACTTTTTATCAAAAAGGAAAAGGGGGATGTTGTGACATTGTAAGCGTGTCAGTGCAGACAATGAGATGTACCTTTAAGAAGCTGCATAGTGACATCACTATGATATCACCGTGTGTAAGGCTGGAGGATAAAAGGTACAGCCTTCATGTTAGATATTCATTATTGCCTGTGATCTCTACTGTAGGTGTTCATTCCTGTCTGTGACCCTGAAGATTTTATGTATACCTTATGATTCAGGCTTATAGTCAAGTAATCAGCCTATGTAACTGTTGGGACCCAGGCTAGATCACGGTCTGTGCGGAGCTGTATATAGTTGTTGTTATAATAAACTTCATGTAATTGTGTTTGACCAGGACCCTCATCAGTCTCAATATCTTACTCAGATAGCACAGAGACAGATCCCTTGAGGTCCACATTGGGACCCTCAACATATACAGTGGCAGCAGAATGTCAGAGACCACGACATCCCCCATCTCCCAATATATCTGTAGCTCACCTCTGCATTATTTCCTCTTCCCTGTCTCAGTTCCAGCTGTAGGACCTTCAGCTCTGAGTTGGCAGATTGGAGTTCAAATCCCGCTCCAGAGATTTGAGCCCCATAAATTAGGCTGACACTCCGGTGCTGAAGGAATGCTGCACTGTTGGAGATGCCACATTTTGAATGACATTTTAAAATGGAGACCCTATCTCCCCTCTCAAAGCTATTTTCTTCAGTCCCTGCAACAAACTCCATTTCCTATAGTCTCTGACTCCATCCCTCTCCATGGCAACTGGATGAGTCTGAACCTTGGCATTCTATTATACCCTGGGATAAGCTTCCAATTACTTATCCTCACCAAAAAAACCTACATGCACCCCTGCTCCTGCTTCAGCTCATCCATGGCTGAAACCCTCATCCATGTCTAAACCAGACTGTACCTGCATAGTCCGTATGACATGCTGGGCACCAAATTAAGAAGCAGAACTTCAAAGGTAACAATTTCTGGATTATTACCTGAGCCACGTGCAAATTGGCATAGGATAAATAAGATTAGAGAGATGAATGTGTGACTCGAAGATTGGTGTGGGGGAGGTGGGTTTCGATTTGTGGGGCACTGACACCAGTACTGGGGAAAGTGGGATCTGTAACGTTGCTGGGACAGGTATCCTTGTGAGCTGCCTAATTAGGGAAGTGGAGAGGGTTTTAAACTGAATAGTGGGGGTGAGGGAACAAATTTGGGGAGATGTGGTAAACCAAAGAGCAGAGACAAGGTAAGAGAGACAGGTATTAATATGGGAAATGTTAAACAGAACGTCACAAGAAGGGACAGAGAGGGCAAATGTAAGACTAAATCAGCAGATAAGGCTAGACACTACAAAGATAGCAAAAGGACAAATCTAAAGGCTCTTCATCTAAATCACAGTATCACAGAATCTTTACAGTGCAGAAGGAGGCCATTCAGCCCATCTAGTCTGCACTGGCTCTCTGAAAGGGCATTCCACCTAGTCCCACTCCCCTGCCCCATACCTGTAACCTTGCACAACAAAACAGGCTCAAAACAAAACTGATGAACTGATACCCAAATAGAAATAAATAAGTACGATCTGATAGGCATTACAGAGACATGGCTACAGGATGACATAGATTGGGACCTGAATATTGAAGGGTATGTGACATTTAGGAAGGACAGGAAGTTAGGAAAAGATGGAATGGTGTCTCTGTTAATTAATGATGGTATTAGCACATTAGCGAGTGATGACCAAAGTTTAGGAAACTAGGATGTCGAAGTGGTTTGGGTTGAGATGAGGAATGATAAAGGAAGATGTCACTGGTGGGAGTGGTGTACCAGCCCCCTAATTGTGACTGCACAGTAGGAGAGAGTATAAAAGAAGAGATAATGGGAGCTTGTCAGAAAGCTAAGGCGATAATCATGGGGGATTTTAGCCTACATATAGACTGGAAAAATTAGATGGGCAAAGGTAGCCTAGATGAAGAGTTCATAGAATGTTTTCAGGGTAGTTTCTTAGAACAGTATGTTCTGGAGTCAACCAGAGAGCAGGTCATGTTAGACCTGGTATTGAGCAATGAGATAGGATTAATTGATAACCTCCTATTGATGGTGCCCCTGGGTAACAGCGACCATAATATGATTACATTTTACATTCATTTTGAGGGAGAAATGAGTGTGTCCAAGACTAGTATTTTAAACTTAAATAAGGGGAATTATGAGGGCATGAAAGCAGAGCTAGCTAAAGTGAACTGGCAAATGATGTTAAGGGATATGTCAATAGAGGCTCAGTGGCAGACATTTAAAGGGATGTTTCAGAATACACAGAATATATATATATTCCAATGAAAAAGAAAAATTCCAAGGGGAGAGCCCACCATCCGTGGTTAACTAAAAAAGTTAAAGACTGTATCAAACTTAAAGAAAAAGCATATAATTACGCAGAGACGGGTGGCAGGTCAGAAGATTGGACAGAATATAAAGAACAGCAAAGAAATGACAAAAGGATTAATAAGGAGGGAAAAAGTAGAGTATGAGAGAAAGCTAACTGGAAATATAAAGACAGATAGTAAGTCTTTCTATAGATATTTAAATAAGAAAAGAGTTAACAAAGTGAGCATTAGTCCAATAGAAAGTGTGCCTGGGGAATTGATAATGGAAAGTGGGGAGATGGCGGATGAATTAAACAGATATTTTGCTTTGGTCTTCACTTTAGAGGATTTGGGTAACGTCCCGGAAATAGCTGCAAAACAGAAACTGGAAGGGAGGGAGGAACTCAGGAAATTTACAATCACCAGGGAAGTGGTATTGAGCAAATTGTTGGGGCTGTGGGCTGACAAATCCCCAGGTCCGGATGGACTTCACCCTGAGGGCTTGAAGGAAGTGGCTAGTGAGATAGTTGATGCACTAGTTTTAATTTTTCAAAATTCTCTAGGTTCAGGGGAGGTTCCATTGGATTGGAAAATAGCAAATATAACCCCTTTATTCAAAAAGTGAGGGAGACAGAAAGCAGGAAACTACAGGCCAGTTAACTTAACAGTTGTCATAGGAAAAATGTTAGAAGCTGTTAGTAAAGATGTTATAGCAAGGCACTTAGAAAAATCCAAGGCAGTCAGGCAGAGTCAACATGGTTTTGTGAAAGGGGAAATCATTTTTAACCGATTTATTGGAGTTCTTTGTAGGAATAACATTTACTCAGGTCACATGGAGAAAAGGCAGGAAAGTGGGGTTGAGGGTGATCAGTACAGCCATGATCTCATTAAATGGTGGAACAGACTCAATGGGCCGAATGGCGTACTTCTGCTCCTACATCTTATGGTCTTATGGTGCTGTGGATAAAGTGGATGTACTGTACTTAGATTTCCAGAAGGCATTTGATAATGTGCAACATCAAAGGTTATTGCAGAAAATGAAAGCTCATGGTGTAGGGGGTAACATATTGGCATGGATAGAAGATTGGTTAGCTAAAAGGAAGCAGAGAGTTGGCATAACTGGGTCATTTTCTGGTGGGCAGGATGCGACGAGTGGTGTGTCACAGGGATCAGTGCTGGGACCTCAACTTTTTACAATTTATATTAATGACTTGCATGAAGAGACCAAAGGGATGGTTGCTAAATTTGCTGATGACACAATGATAGGTAGGAAAGTAAATTGTGAAGAGGATGTAAGGAGGCTACAAAGTGACATAGCTGGGTTAAGTGAGTGGGCAAAGGTCTGGCAAATGGAATATAATATACGAAAATGTGAAATTGTTTATTTTGGCTGGAAGAATGAAAAAGAAGCATATTATCTAAATGGTGAGAGATTGCAGAGCTCTGAGATTCAGAGGGATCTGGGTGTCCTGGTGCATGAATCACAAAAGGCTAATGTGCAGATACAGCAAGTAACTCGGAAAGCTAATCTTTTATTGTGAAGGGAATTGATTATAAAAGTAGGGAGGTTATGCTTCAGTTGCACAGGGCACTGGTGAGACCACATCTAGAGCATTATGTACAGTATTGGCACGGAAACATCCCAGATTTGTACTAAATGAGGTAGTGGGACTATAGGACTTTACCTGTCGGCCGCAATGGTGGGTTTTCGTGCTGTATAGTCCCGAACCCGTCACATTTACTTAGGCATTCCCGGGAAACACAGTGTTTCCATGGCGGACAGGCTCTTATTCACCCCCTCACCTCGCTGCTTCAGCACATCAGGCACTATATTTCAAGTCCAGCGGTGTGCACACATCTCAGTTCTTCCTTTCCCAAACACAGCTGGACTTTCCTCTCCACCCCCTCGACCATCATCCGATGTGAGCAGACCCTCAGCGGTGACTTTCCAATTCCCGTGAGCTGCTTTGCAGCAAAGCCATGTCTATTAGAGTCCACCCAGAATTCCATGGACATTCCTCCAGTGTGTCGTTGGTGACAGGCTCCAGCATCCTCTGCTCCTCGGATGTCCGTGATGTGAGCAAGGCCCTGGTGGTAAGTCCCAACTTCTGCATGTCACACTTGTCAAGACGTGTTCTACATCAGCATGTTTTCCCACCAATGTGAATGGACAATCCAGCAGGGGTTGGGGGGTGGGGGGGAGATAATTCCAGTGGGCAGGCCTAATGATGATATGCTGATGTATTACAATGAGGTTCCCGACGTCTGATGGTAGAGAATGCAGCCTGCCATCAGCGGGCTGAGCGGGTGATCACAAACTGGTTTCATGCCAACATGAAGCCGATCGCGCCATATTGTCCACTCGCTACCGACGCCAGTGGGTACTGTAAATCCCGGCCCTGGTCTCCTTATTTAAGGAAGGATATAAATGTGTTGGAAGCAGTTCAGAGAAGGTTTACTAGACTAATACCTGGACTGGGTGGGTTGCCTTATGAGGAAAGGTTGGAGAGACTAGGCTTGTATCCGCTGGAGTTTAGAAGAGTGAGAGGCGGCTTGATTGGAACCTTTAAGATCCTGAGGGGTCTTGACAGGGTGGATGTGGAGAGGATGTTTCCTCTAGTGGGAGATTCTAGAACTAGGGGTCACTGTTTAAAAATAAGGATCGCCCATTTAAGACAGAGATGAGGAGAAATCTTTTCTCTCAGAGGGTTGTGAGTTTTTGGAACTCTCTTCCTCAAAAGGCAGTGGAAGCAGAGTCTTTGAATATTTTTAAGGCAGAGCTAGATAGATTCTTGATTAACAAGGGGGTGAAAGGTTACCAGGGGTAGGCGGGAATGCGAGGTTGAGGTTACATTCAGATCAGCCATGATCTTATTGAATGGCGGAGCAGGCTCGAGGGGCCGAGTGGCCTCCTCCAGCTCCTAATTGGTATTTTCATGTGTTCCAGTGTTCTCCTGGTCAGCTCCCACATTCTACCTTTTGTAAAGTTGAGGCCATCAAAACGCTGCTGCCCTTGTGGTAACTTGACAGCAAACCCTGTTCCCCATCACCCCCGTGCTCACTGACCTACACTGGCTCCCAGTTCAGCAATGTCTTGATTTTAAAATTCTCATCCTTGTTTTCAAATCCCTCCCTGTCCTTGCCCCCTCCCTATCTCTGTAATCTCCTCCATTCCACTACTCTCTGCAATATGTGCTCTAATTCTGGCCTCTTGCATATCCCTGATTTTAATCGCTTCAGCTGCCTGGGCCCCACACTCTAGAATTCTCTCCCTAAACCTCTCTGCCTCTCTCTCTCCTCCCTAAACCTCTCCACCTCTCTCTCTCCTCCCTAAACCTCTCTGCCTCTCTCTCCTCCCTAAACCTCTCCACCTCTCTCTCCTCCCTAAACCTCTCCATCTCTCTCTCCCTAAACCTCTCCGCCTCTCTCCTCCCTAAACCTCTCCACCTCTCTCTCCTCCCTAAACCTCTCCACCTCTCTCCTCCCTAAACCTCTCCACCTCTCTCTCCTCCCTAAACCTCTCCACCTCTCTCTCCCTAAACCTCTCCACCTCTCTCTCCTCCCTAAACCTCTCCACCTCTCTCCTCCCTAAACCTCTCCACCTCTCTCTCCTCCCTAAACCTCTCCACCTCTCTCTCCCTAAACCTCTCCACCTCTCTCCTCCCTAAACCTCTCCGCCTCTCTCCTCCCTAAACCTCTCCACCTCTCTCTCTCCTCCCTAAACCTCTCCACCTCTCTCCTCCCTAAACCTCTCCGCCTCTCTCTCCTCCCTAAACCTCTCCGCCTCTCTCTCCCTAAACCTCTCCACCTCTCTCCTCCCTAAACCTCTCCGCCTCTCTCTCCCTAAACCTCTCCACCTCTCTCCTCCCTAAACCTCTCCGCCTCTCCCTCCTCCCTAAACCTCTCTGCCTCTCTCTCCTCCCTAAACCTCTCCACCTCTCTCTCCTCCCTAAACCTCTCTGCCTCTCTCTCCTCCCTAAACCTCTCCACCTCTCTCTCCTCCCTAAACCTCTCCGCCTCTCCCTCCTCCCTAAACCTCTCCACCTCTCTCTCCTCCCTAAACCTCTCTGCCTCTCTCTCCTCCCTAAACCTCTCCGCCTCTCTACCTCTCTCTTCTCCCTAATCCTCTCCACCTCTCTCTCTCCCTTAAAACTTGGCTCTTTGATCAAGATTTTGGGCTCCTTTTCTAATATCCCCTGTAGTGGCTCAGGGTTAGCCTGTTCACAATGCTGTGAAGTTTTGGGATGTTTTATCCCAATAAAGATGCTTTATAAATATAAGCTCCTGTTTTTGATGCTGTAAATAATTCCTTGGCACTGTTTTGAAGATGAGGGGAGTTTCCCCAGTGTTGTGACCAATATGTTATCCTGCTATTCACATCACTATCTGATCAATATCATGATGCTGATTGTGGGATCTTGCTGTGCACCAAATGGAGGCCACTTTTGCCACATTACAACAGTAACTACATTTCCAATGTATTTGATTGGCTGTAAAGTGCTTTGGGATTATCCTGAGGGTGTGAAGGCATGAAAGAGATGCAATTTTTTCTCTCTGTCGCCTCAGCTGTAAACATTGGCTCTTGGGAGGGTGTCAGTGGCTGTGGAACCCTCTCTTTGGGAGGGGCAGGCGTGGAGTGTGGAAGGATGTGAGGGGAAGCAATTGAAGGGGTAATGATCCAGAGGGTTTGGGAGGTTGATGGCAATTGGGCATATTAAAGGGGGAGAGTGAGCAGTGGTCAGTGTACTGGTTAAAGGTGACAGCCTCACTCAGTACATCTGACAGCCCACCCACTCCCTCAGATACTGCCAACATTTTGCAAAAATGATTAATTTTGACATTCAAACATTTCTCAGCGAGAGAATTTGGAATCTCAGATTTGACGTGAGAGCTCGCTGCAGTGAACACCCTGCGATAATAAAGGTGCCAATACAGAACGAGCAGCTATGGAAGGCATACAGCTACAAGAGCCAGCAGGAGCTGGGGGCAATGGGGAGGTGCAGGAGGAGGAGAGTGGGAGAGGGTGAGGGGGTAATGTAGGGAGGGGACAGAGAGAGAGAAAATTTGCAGCTTCAGGAACAGATGAAGAAAGCAAGGCCGAGAAACAGTGGCAAAGAAAATGATATTTGCAATCGACCAATGTTACAAGATGTTATTAACTTGGTTCATCGAATGGGTCAACTCCAAACAGCAGATACAAACAGATGTAAAATGCTTACTCCAGTGAGCAACATGTGCCAGAAGAGGGATATGAAACTCTCCTCTCAACTTATTCAAATTGAAAATCATTGTTCCCTGCAAACTTACACATAGGATCACATCGGAAATACATCACAGAAACAGGCCATTCAGCCCATCCAGTCCATGCCGGTTTTTAAAAAAAAACTCATTAATGGGATGTGGACATCGCTGGCTAGGCCACAGTTTATTGCCCATCCCGAGTTGTGATGATCCACTCAAACCTCATCATATTTTTTCCTCATCTAAATCTATCATAGTAACTCTTGATTCCCTTCTCCCTAAAATGCTTGTCTGGTTGTCAGAGGGTCAGTACTGAGGGAGTGCTGCACTGTCAGAGGGTCAGTATGAGGGAGTGCTGCACTGTCAGAGGGTCAGTATTGAGGGAGTGCTGCACTGTCAGAGGGTCAGTGCTGAGGGAGTGCTGCACTGTCAGAGGGTCAGTACTGAGGGAGTGCTGCACTGTCAGAGGGTCAGTACTGAGGGAGTGCTGCACTGTCAGAGGGTCAGTACTGAGGGAGTGCTGCACTGTCAGAGGGTCAGTACTGAGGGAGTGCTGCACTGTCGAAGGGTCAGTACTGAGGGAGTGCTGCACTGTCAGAGGGTCAGTACTGAGGGAGTGCTGCTCCGTCAGAGGGTCAGTCCCTTGCAGACCCAGGCTAGCAGTTATGTCATTTAGGACTCAGCCAGTAGTGGTGCTATCGAGCCACTCTTGGTGATGGACATTGAAATCCCCCACCCAGAGTACATTCTGAGCCCTTACCACCCACAGTGCTTCCTCCAAGTGATGTTCAACATGGAGGAGGCACTGATTCAGCAGGAGGTTTCCTTGCCCATGTTTGACCTGATGCTATGAGACTTCATGGGGTCCAGGGTCAATGTTGAGGACTCCCAGGGCAACTCCCTCCCGACTGTATACCACTGTGCCGCCACCTCTGCTGGCTCTGTCCTGCCGGTGGGACAGGATATACCCAGGGATGGTGATGGTGGTGTCTGGGGCATGTTCTGTAAGGTATGATTCTCTGAGGATGACTAGTCTGTGAGACGCTCTCCCAATTTTGGCACAAGTCCCCAGGCGTTGGTAAGGAGGAATTTGCAGGGTTGACGGGGCTGAGTTTACCAGGTGGTCTGTCCTGTTTCATTCCTTTTTTTGAAGCTGATTGATACGGATGATTGATACGGCTGATTGATACGGATGATTGATACGGATGATTGATACGGATGATTGATACGGATGATTGATACGGATGATTGATACGGATGATTGATACGGATGATTGATACGGATGATTGATACGGATGATTGATACGGATGATTGATACGGCTGATTGTCTGGTCTGGAGTCACTTGTCTCCTAAAGGACATTAGTGAACCAGATGGGTGTTTACAACAATCATCATCAGACTCTTAATTCCAGATTTTTTTTCTTGAATCCAAGTTCCCCCATCTGCTGTGGTGGGATTTGAACTCAGGTCCCCAGAGCATTACTCCAGGTTCCTGGATTTTTAGCCTCGAGACAATACCACCAGGCCACTGCCTCCCCTTCACCTGCCCACCATCTACAAGGCACAAGTCAGGAGTGTGATGGGATACTCCCCACTTGCCTGGATGAGTGCAGCTCCCACAACACTCAAGAAGCTTGACACCATCCAGGACAAAGCAGCCCACATGATTGGCACCACATCCACAAACATTCACTCCCTTCATCACCGACACACAGTAGCAGCAGTGTGTGTACCATCTACAAGATGCACTGCAGGAATTCACCAAGGCTCCTTCGACAGCACCTTCCAAACCCACAACCGCTACCATCTAGAAGGACAAGGGCAGCAGATAGATGGGAACACCACCACCTGGAAGTTCCCCTCCAAGTCAGTCACCATCCTGACTTGGAAATATATCACCGTTCCTTCACTGTCACTGGGTCAAAATCCTAGAACTCCCTCCCTAACAGCACTGTGGGTGTACCTACACCACATGGACTGCAGCGGTTCAAGAGGGCAGCTCACCACCACCTTCTCAAGGGCAATCAGGGGTGGGCAATAAATGCTGGACCAGCCAGCGAAACCCCACATCCACAAACAAATAAATAAAAAAAACACTTTCAATCCCAATCCTTTTTGAACCATTCATCAGAGAAGGGAGATGTAGAGAGTGGGGGGTAGTTTAGGGTCCAGGCACCTGAAAGCGTGGAAGCCAATGGAGGAGCAATTAAAACTGGGAATGTTGAAGAGGCCAGAATTATTGGAGTGCAGAGATCTGGGTGGGTTGTGGGGCTGGAAGTGATTACAGAGATAGGGAGGGGTGAGGCCTTGGAGCAGGGAGATGTGGGACCAGGTCACTATTGAATGGTGTTTGTGTTGTACACAGCAGTCAGGGGTATAACTGACACCAACGTAAGTCTTCAATTTATTTCATTGGCTCCCAAGTGTTTTGGAATGTCCTGATGCATGAATGGTGGCTATAGAAATGCAAGTCTTTATTTCCAATGATTCTCCTACACCGGAAACTCACAGAAACAAGGGTGTTAGCTTGGTCTTATCTTACAGATTGCAGCTTTCCCAGTCATTGTTGCACTGGTTCTCTAATCCCCATACTACCCTGCCTCTCAGCACTCTTTAATATCTATCCTGGGGTGTTTTGAATGTTGAGATTGATGCACTTGTATCAGTCCCCTTGTGATAATGGATTCTGTATCCTAATTACTCATTACGTGAATAAAATCCATCTCTGCTCTCCATGTTTCCAGCACTAATCTACTGGATGTTGTCCCCATGTCACTGATTCAGGCCCAATAACCTTCAGCCTCTGATTTTAAAGCTCCTGAGAAATCTGCATTTCAGTGACTAAAACCCAACATTTTAAGCTCCTTCCTGATTCCCGCTTTCAGGCCAGTAACTGCTTGTTTGCCCATTTCCACATATCAGATCTCCTTAAACTACACACACATCAACACTCAAACTGAAGCTGATCAGTGTCCTTTACAAATTTAACATCAGCTGCCTGCCCGCTGTTATATATTCAGTGCTTCAAAGTATAAAACCTCGAACTGGACAGGAGGATGGATTGATGGAAAGATTTAGATGTGATGTGGAAAAGGGTTAAAATCAGGAGCTGTTTGAGATGGTTTAAAATTCTGAATTGTAACACACATGAAAGGACATCTGTTTGCTTAAAATGCAAAATGAAATTAAGTTTTCATGTGCTACTAATGGATATGATTTGGATAAAAAGATGTATTAGCCAGCTGATGCAAGTGTAAAGGGTTTTTTGATTTTTAAAATTGGTTAACGAGTCCCTTGAACAGCAGAGCTACAGAAATTGATGGCAGCCTTATCAAAGCTGGCCATGTGTTTTACAGCCAGCAAAGATATTTTTCATATCAGGACTTGAAGTGATGTTGGAAGGAACGCAGACAGAATCGTAGCTTTTAATCTTTACACATCCATGTAACTTCCTCCTGCTCGCTAATCTCTTGCAAACTGGAACCCACCTAACAGTAATGCTCGCTCAACCCAGGCATAACTCTTACTCAGTTTTAATCTCCTCCTCACTCTGGGGTTGGCTTGGGAACATCGGTCTGTGCTGGAGGTGCTCACTGCATTTTCCAAAACTCACAGCACTGCCACAGAGTGTCAGCAGCTTATTGACCATCAGCGCACAGCTCACATTCACTCACACACACACACAAAGATACACACACACAGATACACGCACACACGCACACACATACATGCACACACACACACACACACGCACACACACACACACACACACAGATACACACACACACAAAGATACACACACACGCGCACACACACACACACACACACACAGAGATACACATACACACAAAGATACACACACACGCACACACACACACACGCACACACACACACACAGACACACACACACACAGATACACACACACAGATACACACACAGAAAGATACACACACACGTGCACAGACACATACACAGACACACACACTCACACACACACACGACACAGATACACAGACACACACACACACACACAGGCACACACACACACACCCACAAATCGACAGACACAGGTACACACAATCACAGATACACATAAACACTGATACACACACAAACGCACACACACACACACACACACACACATGCGCACAGACACACACACACAGGCACTCACATGCAGGCACACACACACACAAATTGACAGACACAGGTACACACATAAACACACAATCACAGATACACATAAACACCGATACACACATACACACACACACACAGACACACACACATAGACACACACACAGACACACACAGACACACACACACACAGACAAGTACACACACACATACAGACAAGCACACACACACGCATATGCAGAGACACACACACAAACACACACAAACATACACACACACAAACACACACACTGACAAACACCCACATATACATACACATACATGGACACACACACACATACGTTCACAAACACATACACACGCACACACTCACAAACACATGCACATTTACACACACAGACACACAAACGCACACGCACATTCACACAGGCACACACACACTCAGACACACACATACATGCACAGACGCAGACACAGACACACACACACACACACAAAGAATCACAGAAGGAGTCCATTTGGCCCATCATGTCTTTTCTGGTTCTCCAAATGATCATTATGACCTAGTGCCATTGCCCTGCCTTTTCCCTGTACCCCAGCACATTGTTTCTATTCAAATAATCATCTCATGTCCTCTTGAATGCCTCAATTGAACCTGTCTCCCCCACACTTCCAGTCAGCGCATTCCAGACCTGAGCCAGTCGTTGTGTGAAAACATTTTTTCTCGCGTCACATTTGTTTCTTTCACAAATTACTTTAAATCTTTTCCCTCTTGTTCTTGATCCTTTTACGAATGGAAACAGCTTCTCCCTGTCTACTGTGTCCAGCCCCCTCATCATTTTGAACATCTCTATCAAATCTCCTCTTGGCCACCTTCTCTCCAAGGAGAACAGTCCCAAACTCTCCAATCTATCCTCATAGCTGAAGTTTCTCATCCCTGGAACCATTCTTGTAAACCTCTTCTGCACTCTCTCCAATGTGTTCACATCCTTCCTATAATGTGGTGCCCAGAACAGTACACAATATTCCAGCTGGGGTCTAACGAGTGTCTTATATAAATTCAGCATAACCTCCCTGCTCTTGTACTCTATGCCCCTATTGATAAAGCCCAGGATACTATATGCTTTATTAACAGCTCTCTCCACCTGTCCTGCCACCTTCAATGATCTACGCACATACACACCCAGGTCTTTCTGCTCCTGCACCCCCTTCAAAATTTCACCCTTTATTTTATATTATCTGTCCATGTTCTTCCTACCAAAATGCATCACCTCACACTTCTCCACATTGAACTTCATCTGCCACCTATCTGCCCACTCCACCAACTTGTCTATGTCCTCTTGAAGTTCCACACCCTCCTCCTCACAGTTCACACACATAAATACACACACACACACACACACACGTACACATAGTCACATGCACACGTACACACACTCACATGCACACATACACACACTCACACGCACACGTACACACTCACATGCACACGTACACACACTCACACGCACACATGCACAGACACACACACATACACACACTCACACACACACATGCACAGACACACACAAGCACACGCATGCGCGTACAAGGTGGAATTTTCCGTGCCCGTTGGCGTGAGACATGTTCAGTGATGTGAGCGGACAATATAGCGGGAAGGCCAAAAATTGGTTTCACAATGTCATGAAACCAGTTTGCGACCATCCACTCCGCCCGCTAATGGCTGGATGTGCCCCCTCCATCGGAAATATTGTCATACATCAGCCTATCATTATTAGACCATCCCACCGGAATCATCCCCCCCTTCGCCTGCCCGCATCGGTGGGAAAACATGCTGATGTAGAACACGTCTTGACAAGTGTGACATGCAGAAGTTGGGACTTACCACCAGGGCCTTGCTCACATCACGGACATCCGAGGAGCAGAGGATGCTGGAGCCTGTCACCAACGACACACTGGAGGAATGTCCATGGAATTCTGGGTGGATTCTAATAGACATGGCTTTGCTGCAAAGCAGCTCACGGGAATTGGAAAGTCACCACTGAGGGTCTGCTCACATCGGATGATGGTCGAGGGGGTGGAGAGGAAAGTCCAGGATCGACTGGGAGAGGAAGAGATTTTGGGGACATGAGGTTAAGGGGGGGTGGGGGGGTGGGGGGGGTGGGGGGGCGGAATGAAGGTGTCGGGGGGTGAGGTAAGGACGGGGGGGATGAAGCTGTTAGGGTAGGGTGAGGTTCAGAGGGGGGAACAAAGGCGTTGGGGGGTGAGGTTGGGGAGGGAGGGACTACGGGGGGGAGGAGGGGTAATGGGGAGAAGGTGGAAATTGGGGAGGTAGATGTAAGGGGGTGTGGAAGGTGTAAGGGAAGGAGTGTGGAGGGGGGAAGGAGTCTGGAGGAGGGAAGGGGTCTGGTGGGGGGAAGGGGTCTGGAGGGGGGAAGGAGTCTGGAGGGGGGAAGGGGTCCGGAGGGGGGAAGGGGTCTGGAGGGGGGAAGGGGTCCGGAGGGGGGAAGGGGTCTGGAGGGGGTGTGTCCAGGTGAATGTGCAAGGGACGGCTCTGATGGGTCGATATCTGCCTCCTGGAGAGTAAACTGAGGGTGGGTGTGGAATGAGGGGATGGTGAGAGTGACGGAGGACAGAGTGAGGCAGCAGGGTGGGAGGGTGAGGGTTGAATGGTAGTGATAGAAGGGTCAGCGAGGGTGGTTGTTGGGGACCCGGAGGTAGACAGGGACCCTGGGGCTGGGAAGGAGGAGGCCGGGGATGTGAATGTCGGGGGGGGTTGGCGGGGGGATGTTCAGGAAGGAAGGGAATGTGCACGATCACCAGGACATCTCCAAAGGAAAAGGCTGGTGGCCGGGGGGTCACGGACAGGGAGTGGAAGGTGATGCCGGGGGGAGGGGGGGGTCGGTGGGGGGTAAACAGTGATGGGGGAAAGGACCTGGGTGAGTGGGGGAGGGGAAAGACCTGTCGAGTGAGAGACAAACTGTAGCATCACCGCGGTGGCTAAACCCAAAGTGAATCGAACAGGGGCTGCATGGGAGTGTGAGGGGGGGTGGGTGGAGATGCAGCTCAGATGGACATCGGAAAGTGAACCCCAGCAGCAGCAGTGAGAATGCTCGGGACAGTGAGGTGAGGGTGATGGGTGAAGGCTCCGTGTGTGTGGGAGAGGCTTGTACGAGGCTCTGAAAGGCCCTGCCCCACACACTCTCCCTCCAGAATCACTCTGGGGCCGGCTGTGTGCAGGGGGTGGGTGGGGGGGTGGGGGGTGGGAGGGGGGGGGGTGATGGGGGGGTGGGAGGGGGCGGGGGGGGGGTGGAGGAGGGTGGGGAGGTTGGTGGGGGGTGAGGGGGAGTGGGGGGGGAGTTGGAGGGGGTGGGGGGGGTTGTGGGGGGGTGGTGAGGGTGTTGGTGGCGGGGGGGTGTTGGAGGGTGTAGGTGGGGGGGGGGTGGGGGGAATGCATGGGGAGGACTCGCAAAGCCTGTCAATGAAGCTGAAAGACAACATTCAATTTGAAACCCTTCTAGTGACGGAGTTTCCTCCTCTGTCACCGTGGTCTGGGCAGGATCTACCTTACAGGTAAAGACAGATGCAGATTAGTGGCAGCTGTATTCACATTACTCAGTGAAAGTGAATATATTTTCAGATTGTAAAGTGACAAAATGTGTTCACCCGTGCAGCCAACTGTGATCAGAATTTATTAACCTTTGAACACTTTAGACTTCTAGGCGCTGCCCTGACATCTGCAGCAGGGGTGGAGACAGACTGCGCAGTGGTTGGACCTGTTGCCTCTGATGACTTCAGTGTGAGTCCCCTGGAGAGCCGAGGCCTTGAGGGCCGCGGATTGCTTTGCCTGTCCTCCTGTGGGCCAGCTCCTCCCTCTGCGCTGACAGAGGATGAGGTTGAGAGGGTCACAGGCAGAGGGGACTCAGAGGGAGAGGACAGCCTCTGAGATTCCTGAGTGGATGACCCAGGGATGTACAGCTGCTGCTCCTCTGCATCTGTCTTTACCCATGAGGCAGATGCTACCCAGGCCATGGTGACAGAGGAGGAAACTCCGTCACTAGAAGGGCTTAAAATTGATAAGGAGTTGGTATTGGATAAGCTGTCGGTACTTAAAGTTGATAAGGCACTGGGTCCGGATGAGATGCATCCAAGAATATTGAAGGAAGTGAGAGTGGAAATTGTAGAGGCACTGGCAATAATCTTTCAATGTTCCCTGGATTCGGGGGAGGTGCCAGAGGACTGGAGAATTGCAAACATTATGTCCTTGTTCAAGAAAGGTTGTAAAGATCTTCCCTGCAATTACAGACCAGTTAGTTTAACTTTGGTGGTGGGGAAACTTCTAGAAACAATTATTCGGGATAGAATTAATAGTCACATGGAAAAATGTGGATTGATTCGGAAGAGTCAGAATGGATTTCTTAAAAGAAAATTGTGTCGAACTAATTTGCTGGAGTTTTTTGAAGAGGTATCAGTGATGGTTGATGAGGGCAAGGCTGTTGATATGGTGTATATGGATTTGCAAAAGGCGTTCGATACAGTGCCACACAACAGACTTGTGAGGAAAGTTGTAGGTCATGGAATAAAAGGGACAGTAGCAACGTGGATACAAAATTGGCTGAGGGATAGTTAACAGAGAGTAATGGTTAATGGGTATTTTTCGGGTTGGTAGAATATTTGTAGTGGAGCTCCCCAGGGGTCGGTATTGGGACCCTTGTTTTTCCTGATATATGTAAATGATCTAGATCTTGGTGTGCAGGGGACAATTTCAAAGTTTGCGGATGACACAAAACTTGGGAGAATTGTAAACTGTGAGGAGGACAGTGTAGAACTTCGAAGGGACATTGACACATTGGTGGAGTGGGCAGATAGGTGGCAGATAAAGTTCAATGCGGAGAAATGTGAGGTGATACACTTTGGTACAAAGAGCATGGAGAGACAGTATAAAATAAAGGATCCTATTCTGAGGGATGTGCAGGAGCAGAGAGACCTGGATATATATGTACATAAATCATTAAAGGTGGCAGGACAGGTAGAGAGAGCTGTTTCTAAATCATACAGTATTCTAGGCTTCATTAATAGGGGCATAGAGTGCAAGAGCAGGGAGGTTATGATGATCTTGTATAAGACACTGATTAGACCTCAGCTGGAGTATTGTGTATAGTTCTGGGCGCCACACCACAGGAAGGATGTGAATGCATTGGAGAGAGAGTGCAGAAGAAGTTTACGAGAATGGTTCCAGGGATGAAACACTTCAGTTATGAGGAAAGATTGGAGAAGTTGGGACTGTTTTCCTTGGAGAGGAGAAGGCTAAGAGGAGACTTGACAGAAATTTTCAAAATCATGAGGGGTCTGGATAGAGTCAATAGGGAGAAACTGTTCCCACTTGTAAATGGATCGAGAACCAGAGGGCACAGTTTTAAAGTGTTTTGCAAAAGAAGCAAATGAGAGGTGAGAAAAACACAGCGAGTAGTTAGGGTTTGGAATGCACTGCCTGGAAGTGTGTTGGAGGCAGGCATAATTGAGGCATTCAAGAGGGTATTGGATGATTATTTAAATAGAAACAATGTGCAGAGTTACAGAGAAAAGGCAGGAGGTTGGCACTAAGTTAAAATGCTCAGAGAGCCAGTGCAGACACGATGGGCCGAATGGCCTCCTTTTGAACTGTAACAATTGTGTAATTCTGTGTTTCTGTGTTGGACAATTAGACAACTCACTGGAGGAGGAGGCTCCACAAATATCCCCATCCTCAATGATGGGGGAGCCCAGCACATCAGTGCAAAAGATAAGGATGAAGCATTTGCAACAATCTTCAGCCAGAAGTGCCGAGTGGATGATCCATCTCGACCACCTCCAGAGGTCCCCAGCATCACAGATGCCAGTCTTCAGCCAATTCAATTCACTCCACATGATATCAAGAAATGGCTGAAGGCACTGGATACTGCAAAGGCTATGGGCCCTGACAATATTCTGGCAATAGTATTAAGACTTGTGCTCCAGAACTTGCCGCACCCCCTATCCAAGCTGTTCCAGTACAGCTACAACACTGGCATCTACCCGGCTATGTGGAAAATTGCCCAGGTATGTCCTGTACACAAAAAGCAGGACAAATCCAACCCGGCCAATTACCACCCCATCAGTCTACTCTCCATCATCAGTAAAGTAATGGAAGGGGTCATCAACAATGCTATCAAGCGGCACTTGCTTAGCAATAACCTGCTCACTGGTGCCCTGTTCTGGTTCTACCAGGGCCACTCAGCTCCTGACCTCATTATAGCCTTGGTTCAAACATGGACAAAACAGCTGAACTCCCGAGGTGAGGTGAGAGTGACTGCCCTTGACATCAAGGCCGCATTTGACCGAGTGTGGCATCAAGGAGCCCGAGCAAAACTGGAGTCAATGGAATCGGAGGGAATATTCTCCGCTGGTTGGAGTCATACCTAGCACAAAGGAAGATGGTTGTGGTTGTTGGAGGTCAGTCATCTCAGCTCCAGGACATCACTGCAGGAGTTCCTCAGGATAGTGTCCTCGGCCCAACCATCTTCAGCTGCTTCATCAATGACCTTCCTTCCATCATAAGGTCAGAAATGGGGATGTTCGCTGATGATTGGACAATGTTCAGCACAATTTGTGACTCCTCAGATACTGAAGCAGTCCATTTCCAAATGCAGCAAGACCTGGACAATATCTAGGCTCGGGCTGACAAGTGGCAAGTAACATTCACACTACACAAGTGTCAGGCAATGATCATCTTCAACAAGAGAGAATCCAACCATCATCCCTTGACATTCAATGGCATTACCATCACTGAATCCCCCACTATTAACATCCTGAGGGTTACCATTGACCATAAACTGAACTGGACTAGCCATATAAATACTGTGGTTACAAGAGCAGGTCAGATACTAGGAATCCTGTGATGAGTAACTCACCTCCTGACTCCCCAAAGCCTGTCCACCATCTACAAGGCACAAGTTAGGAGTGTGATGGAATATTCCCCACTTGCCTGGATGAGTGCAGCTCCCACAACACTCAAGAAGCTTGACAAAATCTAGGACAAAACAGCTCGCTTGATTGTTACCACATCCACAAACATTCATTCCCTCCACCACCGACGCACAGTAGCAGCAGTGTGTGTACCATCTACAAGATGCACTGCAGGAACTCACCGAGGCTCTTTCAACAGCACCTACCAAACCCATGACCACTACCATCCACAAGGACAAGGGCAGCAGATAGATGGGAACACCACCACCTGGAAGTTCCCCTCCAAGTCACTCACCATCCTGACTTGGAAATATATCACCGTTCCTTCACTGTCGCTGGGTCAAAATCCTGGAACTCCCTTCCTAACAGCACTGTGGGTGTACCTACACCACATGGACTAAGCGGTTCAAGAAGGCAGCTCACCATCACCTTCTCAAGGGCAATCAGGGATGGGCAATAAATGCTGGACCAGCCAGCGAAGCCCACATTCTGTGAACAAATTAAAATGGGAAGGGGATGCAGCAGTTACTGGTGGAGGAGCCTCAGCTCCGAAAGAGGGATAGAGTGGGGGAGAGGAGAGGAATGTGGCAGTGATAGGAGACAGTATCGTCATGGGGAGAGGCACAGTTCTCTGCAGCCATGACCAGCTGCTCCAAAGGTTACGTTACCTTCCCGGTGCCAAGGTTCAGGATATCTCCATGTGGCTGGCGAGGAATTTGGAGCGGGAAAGGGAGGATTGAGCTGTCACAGTCACGTGGGAACCAACAACATAGCTAGAACCAGGAATTATCTTCTGCTGAGGGAATTTGTGGAGCTAGGGTTCAGATTAAAATACAGGCCATCAAATCTCTGGATCTTTACTTGATTCAGGGGTTTCAATTCATGGGGCACCGGCATCGGTATTCAGGGAAGAGTGAGCTATTCTGTTGGGTTGGGCTCCACTTGCACTGGGCTGGGACCAGTGTCCTGGCCAATCATATAACTAGGGCTGTGGACAGGGCTTTAAACTAACAGAGGGTGACAGGGTGGGCAGGGATGTGGAGAGGGCTCGGGTGAAGGGAGAAGGAGAAAGGTCGAAGTATTAGAAGTGAATAGTGATGTGGGTGAAGACAAACAGAGTGAGACAGAAAGGGACAGAGAGTTTAACAAAGTTATTCACCAGCAAATAAGATCATTGCAGGGATTAGAAGTTAAAAAACAAAATTAAAGCTTCCTTATCTGAATGTACGTAAGAAATACTATAAGTTAGATGAAGTAATGGCACTAATGGAGGGAAATGATTTCGATCTAATCACCTTCACTGAGGTATGGTTATAGGGTGATCAAGGTTTGGGAAATAAATATTCCAGGGTACGCGATATTTTGGAGAGACAGACAGAATGGCAAAGAAGGAGAGGTGGGTTTGACAGTAAAGGATGTCATATGGACATGAATGAGAAAGGACCTGGCCTTTGAAGGTCATGGCGTAGAAACAATATGGGTGGAAATTAGGAATAGCAAGTGTCAGAAAACATTGGTGGGAGTAGTTTATAGACCCCGAACAGTAGTAATACCATTGGGCAGAGCATGAAGCAAGAAATTATTGGAGCCTGGAATAAAGGAACTGTAACAATTCTGGGAATGTAATAATCTTCATATAGACTGGGATAATCAAATTGACAAGAATGGTCTAGAAAATGAGTTTGTGGAATGTTTTCATGATAGTTTCTTGGAGCAATACATAGTGGAACCAATTTAGGTATGAAGCTAGCTTAGATCCAGGGTTGTGTAATGAAACAGATTTAATTAGTAATGTCGTAGTAAAAGATTCACTGGGAAAAAGTAATCATAATACCATTGAATTCCAGGTTAAGTTTGAAAGTGATATCCTCCAATCACAAACAAGAACCTTAAACTTAAACAAAGCCAATTACATATGTACGAGCAGAGAACTGTCTAAGATTAAACAGGTAAATAGACTAAAAGGTATGGAGGTAAACGAGCAGTGGGAAACATTAAAAGAAACAATTCAAAATTCAAAAATAGAACATGAGAGTAACCACCGGTAATTGTAAGAGCTTTTATAAGTATATAAAAAGGAAGAGAGTAGCTAAAGTAAATATTGGTCCCTTGGAAACAGAGACAGGATAAATTTTCATGGGGAATGAGGAAATGGCAGAGGCATTGAACAAATATTTTGTCTGTCTTCTCAGAGGAAGACACAAGTTTCATACCAGAAATAGAGGGTAACCTAGGGGCTAAAAAAGAGTGAGGAAATTATGATTTTCCGAAATTCCTTAGGTTCTGGAATTATCGCACTAGACTGGAAGTTGGAAAATGTTACACCACATTTCAAGAAAGGAGGGAAAGAGAAAACAGGGAACTAGAGGCCAGTTAGCCTAACATCAGCTGCTTGGAAAATGCTGAAATCTATTATTAAGGAAGTGTTAACAGTGCACTTTGAAAAGTATAGTATGATCAGAACAAGTCAACATGGCTGCACTAAAGGAACATCCTGTTTGACAATTTATTGGAGTTTTTTTGAGGATTTGAGTGGTAGGGTAGATAAAGGGGAACCAGTAGATGTAATACACTTGGATTTTCAAAAGGCATTCGATAAGATACTACACAGAAGGTTAATAGGAAAAATAAGGGTTCATGGAGTTGGGGGTAATATATTAGCACGGATAGCGGATTGGTTAATGGACAGGGAGCAGAGAGTGGGCATCAACGGGGTTTTATCAAGTTGGCAGGCAGCGAATAGTGGAGTGCCACAGGGATCAGTGCCGGGGCCTCAGCTATTTACAATCTACATTAAAGACTTAGATGAAGAGAAAGAGTGGATGAGGGTGAGTGGGTGGGGATGAGTGGGTGAGGGTGAGTGGGTGGGGGTGAGTGAGTGGGGGTGAGTGGGTGGGGGTGAGTAGGTGAGGGTGAGTGGGTGGGGGTGAGTGGGTCGGGGTGAGTGGGTGGGGGTGGGTGGGTGAGGGTGAGTGGGTGGGGCTGAGTGGGTGGGGGTGAGTGGGTGGGGGTGAGTGGGTGAGGGTGAGTGGGGGGGATGAGTGGGTGAGGGTGTGTGGGTGGGGGTGAGTGGGTGGGGGTGAGTGGGTGAGGGTGAGTGGGTGGGGGTGAGTGGGTGGGGGTGAGTTGGTGGGGGTGGGTGGGGGTGGGTGGGTGGGGGTGAGTGGGTGAGGGTGAGTGGGTGGGGGTGAGTGGATGGGGGTGAGTGGGTGGGGGTGAGTGGGTGGGGGTGAGTGGGTGGGGGGGGTGAGTGGGTGGGGGTGAGTGTGTGGGTGGGGGTGAGTGGGTGGGGGTGAGTTTGTGGGGATGAGTGGGTGGGGGTGAGTGGGTGGGGGTGAGTGGGTGAGGGTGAGTGGGTGGGGGTGAGTGGGTGGGGGTGAGTGGGTGGGGGTGAGTGGGTGGGGGTGAGTGGGTGAGGGTGAGTGGGTGGGGGTGAGTGGGTGGGGGTGAGTGGGTGGGGGTGGGTGGGGGGGTGGGGGGTGGGTGGGTGTGGGTGAGTGGGTGGGGTTGAGTGGGTGGGGGTGAGTGGGTGGGGGTGAGTGGGTGAGGGTGAGTGGGTGGGGGTTAGTGTGTGGTTGGGGGTGAGTTGGTGGGAGTGAGTGGGTGGGGGTGAGTGGGTGGGGGTGAGTGGGGGGGATGAGTGGGTGAGGGTGTGTAGGTGGGGGTGAGTGGGTGGGGGTGAGTGGGTGAGGGTGAGTGGGTGGGGGTGAGTGGGTGGGGGTGAGTGGGTGGGGTGAGTGGGTGGGAGTGAGTGGGTGGGGGTGAGTTGGTGGGGGTGGGTGGGGGTGGGTGGGTGGGGGTGAGTGGGTGGGGGTGAGTGGGTGGGGTGAGTGGGTGGGGGTGAGGGTGAGTGTGTGGGAGTGAATGGGTGGGGGTGAGTGGGTGGGGGTGAGTGGGTGGGGGTGAGTTGGTGGGGGTGAGTGGGTGGAGGGTGGGTGGGGGTGAGTGGGTGGGGGGTGGGGGGGGAGGGTGGGTGGGTGAGTGGGTGAGTGGGTGGGTGTGAGTGGGTGGGGGGTGGGGGGGGAGGGTCTGTGCTCCGAGATCAGGGTTCCAGTCCCCCCCCTTCTCGGTTCTGTCTCCATTTCCTCTGAATCATTGAGAAGTGAGAGTCCGTCCCCAGCTGGACAAATCCCTGCTCACCGGGAACACCTGGATTCAGCATCTGGGCTGCTCCGAGTGTCAATAAACATCATCAGAATCATAGAGTCTCACACAACAGGGGGAGGCCATTCAGCCCATTGAGCCTATATTAGTGAACCGAAGGAGTGAAGCAATTAATCCTCCTCCTATCCCACTGGCCCACAAATCGTTCTCCATTAATGTAAAGAATAATTTAAGGAGGTCACTCATTAACGGGGAGAGTGAGCTCGACTCTCTCTGCACTGATCTGGAATTGGCAGCCATGTGCGGACGGTTTTCCCTGTGGAGAGCTGGTTAAAGTTGTGGAGGAGGTGACCCTCTGCATTGAGGGGCTGTGGCCATCAATCACTCAGCCCCCGAGCCGAGTGCTGGGAACAGATGGCTGAGACTCAGAATTACTCCAATTACTGTAAATGAGATGACAAATAGAGTCCATTGAAGTATAAAATTAGGACGATGATTATTTGATGTTGCTGCCTCACAAATTGGTTGTAAAACACTGCATTGGAACGAGGCCAATGGCATCTCTGAACTTTGAGAAATCGGGGGAACTTGCTTGTGGAGATTGTATGCAAATACTTCCTGCCTTTCCTTGATTAATCCACAGAACTGGAACTGATTATTATGAAAAGGATTTAATCCAATGGGTTTTTGTTGTGTTTTGCTAATTACTGCAGCAAGATGTTAACCTTCGCTTTGCTGGCTTCAAGAGCAGACAGTTGGTCAGCAAAGTGGCGATTTATTGCTGACCTCCCAGCATGCCTTGTTAGTCACGGGAAAGCAGGAGCGGATACACCGTGTCTCATGTCACAGGCGCTATATAAATGGAAGGGAAGAATATTCCACTCGCGGGCGGGCGCACGATCGACCCGAATAAGTGTAAAATGACGCGCGATGACATCGGGTGAGTGTCCTGACCTCATCGCGCACTCGCACGATATTTCGGTTGGTAGGCGAGTCTGGGAATTGGCAGCACGCCCACCGACAATTAACAGGTCTCTGAAGGCCAAGAAACTTAAATTGAATTGAATTAAATTGTTCACTGCCTGTTCCACCTTACAATGGGCTGACAGGTCAGGAGGCCAAGCGGCCTTTGGGTTTTTAGTCAAACCTCATCCACGTGAGGGATGAGGTCTCGTTGAGTGATTAAAAAAACACTTTTCAAAATAATTTCTAAAATGTCCCTCATGATGGGACAGGTTATAAACATTTTAAAATTCTTTATTTTCATTGTTCATGCGCAAGGTTCCCCGCTCGCCCTCCTCCCGCCTCCCCACACAGGCAGCGCCCAGCGGTGAACTGCACGACCCACGCTGGGTGGGGTTTAATTGTCCCGACAGTGTGAAATCACTGTTGGGCACTGATTGCAGCATCAGTTGGCATCACAACCACTCCCGCTGACCCTCACCCAGCCCGTCCGGCAAGGTCAAAATTCTTCACCAAGTCTTTTCTTTGGTGTTCACAGCTGAGCAGGGGAAAGGCAGACAGGACTTCAATTTTATATCAGATATGAAAAACAACACCTCCCTCAGTACTGACCCTCTGACAGTGCAGCATTCCCTCAGTACTGACCCCCTGACAGTGCAGCACTCCCTCAGTACTGACCCTCTGACAGTGCAGCACTCCCTCAGTACTGACCCTCCGACAGTGCAGCACTCCCTCAACACTGCCCCTCCGACAGTGCAGCACTCCCTCAACACTGCCCCTCCGACAGTGCAGCACTCCCTCAGTACTGACCCTCTGACAGTGCAGCACTCCCTCAGTACTGACCCTCTGACAGTGCAGCACTCCCTCAGTACTGACCCTCTGACAGCGCAGCACTCCCTCAGTACTGACCCCCTGACAGTGCAGCACTCCCTCAGTACTGACCCTCTGACAGTGCAGCACTCCCTCAGTACTGACCCTCCGACAGTGCAGCACTCCCTCAACACTGCCCCTCCGACAGTGCAGCACTCCCTCAACACTGCCCCTCCGACAGTGCAGCACTCCCTCAGTACTGACCCTCCGACAGTGCAGCGCTCCCTCAGTACTGGCCCTCTGACAGTGCAGCACTCCCTCGGTACTGACCCTCTGACAGTGCAGCACTCCCTCAGTACTGACCCTCTGACAGTGCAGCACTCCCTCAGTACTGACCCTCTGACAGTGCAGCACTCCCTCAGTACTGGCCCTCTGACAGTGCAGCACTCCCTCAGTACTGACCCTCTGACAGTGCAGCACTCCCTCAGTACTGACCCTCTGACAGTGCAGCACTCCCTCAGTACTGACCCTCCGACAGTGCAGCACTCCCTCAGTACTGACCCTCTGACAGTGCAGCACTCCCTCAGTACTGACCCTCTGACAGTGCAGCATTCCCTCAGTACTGACCCCCTGACAGTGCAGCACTCCCTCAGTACTGACCCTCTGACAGTGCAGCACTCCCTCAGTACTGACCCTCTGACAGTGCAGCACTCCCTCAGTACTGACCCTCTGACAGTGCAGCACTCCCTCAGTACTGACCCTCCGACAGTGCAGCGCTCCCTCAGTACTGACCCTCTGACAGTGCAGCACTCCCTCAGTACTGACCCTCTGACAGTGCAGCACTCCCTCAGTACTGACCCTCTGACAGTGCAGCACTCCCTCAGTACTGACCCCCTGACAGTGCAGCACTCCCTCAGTACTGACCCTCTGACAGTGCAGCACTCCCTCAGTACTGACCCTCTGACAGTGCAGCACTCCCTCAATACTGACCCTCTGACAGTGCAGCATTCCCTCAGTACTGACCCTCTGACAGTGCAGCACTCCCTCAGTACTGACCCTCTGACAGTGCAGCACTCCCTCAGTACTGACCCTCTGACAGTGCAGCACTCCCTCAATACTGACCCTCTGACAGTGCAGCATTCCCTCAGTACTGACCCTCTGACAGTGCAGCACTCCCTCAGTACTGACCCTCTGACAGTGCAGCACTCCCTCAGTACTGACCCTCTGACAGTGCGGCACTCCCTCAGTACTGACCCTCTGACAGTGCAGCACTCCCTCAGTACTGACCCTCTGACAGTGCAGCACTCCCTCAGTACTGATCCTCTGACAATGCAGCACTCCCCCAGTACCGACCCTCTGACAGTGCAGCACTCCCTCAGTACTGACCCTCTGACAGTGCAGCACTCCCTCAGTACTGACCCTCTGACAGTGCAGCACTCCCTCAGTACTGACCCTCTGACAGTGCAGCACTCCCTCAACACTGCCCCTCCGACAGTGCAGCTCTCCCTCAACACTGCCCCTCCGAAAGTGCAGCACTCCCTCAGTACTGACCCTCTGACAGTGCAGCACTCCCTCAACACTGCCCCTGTGACAGTGCAGCACTCCCTCAACACTGCCCCTCCGACAGTGCAGCACTCCCTCAGTACTGACCCTCCGACAGTGCAGCACTCCCTCAGTACTGACCCTCTGACAGTGCAGCACTCCCTCAGTACTGACCCTCTGACAGTGCAGCACTCCCTCAGTATTGACCCTCTGACAGTGCAGCACTCCCTCAGTACTGACCCTCTGACAGTGCAGCACTCCCTCAGTATTGACCCTCTGACAGTGCAGCATTCCCTCAGTACTGACCCTCTGACAGTGCAGCACTCCCTCAGTACTGACACTGCGGCACTCTCTCAGTTCTGACCCTCTCACAGTTCAGGGATCTATCACATTGAGAATCAGTGTCTGTTGAACTGCATTTAAGTTAATAACTATGACTTTTCAAATTTACTTTTCCATAGGACGTGTGTGTCCCTGGCCGGGCCAGCATTTATTGCCCATCCCTAATTGCCCTTGAGAAGGTGGTGGTGAGCTGCCTTCTTGAACCGCTGCAGTCCATGTGGTGTAGGTACACCCACTGTGCTGTTAGGGGGGGAATTCCAGGATTTTGACCCAGCAACAGTGAAGGAACAGCGATATATTTCCAAGTCAGGATGGTGAGTGACTTGGAGGGGAACTTCCAGGTGTTGATGTTCCCATCTATCTGCTGCCCTTGTCCTTCTAGATGGTAGTGGCTGTGGGTTTGGAAGGTGCTGTCGAAGGAGCCTTGGTGAATTCCTGCAGTTCATCTTGTAGATGGTACACACTGCTGCTACTGTGCGTTGGTGCTGGAGGGAGTGAATATTTGTGGATGTGGTGCCAATCAAGCAAGGTGCTTTGTCCTGGACAGTGTCAAGCTTCTTGAGTGTTGTTGGAGCTGCACTCATCCAGGCAAGTGGAGAGTATTCCATCACACTCCTGACTTGTGCCTTGTAGATGGTGGACAGGCTTTGGGAGTCAGGATGTGAGTTACTCGTCGCACGATTCCTAGCCTCTGACCTGCTTTTGTAGCCACAGTATTTATATGGCTAGTCCTGTTCAGTTTCTGGTCAATGGTAACCCCCAGGATGTTGATAGTGGGGGATTCAGTGATGGTTATGCCATTGAACATCAAGGAGCAATGGTTAGCTACTGTCTTGTTGGAGATGGTCATTGCCTGGCACTTGTGTGGCACGAATGTTACTTGCCACTTGTCAACCCAAGCCTGGATATTGTCCAGGTCTTGCTACATTTTGACATGGACTGCTTCAGTATCTGAGGAGTTGCGAATGGTGCTGAACATTGTGCAATTATCAGCGAACATCCCCACTTCTGACCTTATGTTGGAAGGAAGGTCATTGATGAAGCAGCTGAAGATGGTTGGGCTGAGGACACTACCCTGAGGAACTCCTGCAGTGATGTCCTGGAGCTGAGATGATTGATTTCCAACATCCAGTGGAGAGTTTTCCCCCTGATTCCCATTGACTCCAGTTTTGCTAGGGCTCCTTGATATCACACTTGGTCAAATGCTGCCTTGATGTTGAGGGAAGTCGAGGTGTCATGGTAATTATCTGAGCGGTGGCTGGTCTGACCAATGAGGGGTTTCTGGCACCTGTAAACAGAGTGGACAAACTGGTTCTGCAAAGAAAGAAGACAATTCAGAGCTGAAGTGCAGTCGAGAGAATGTTTCCTGGTGGAGCTCTCGAGAACTTGCAGTTCTGTATAATTAACGAGTGGTTGGTTTGACATCTTTTATCATTTTGGGGAGGTTCAGGGCTACACAGACATCTCTGTTCAAGAGATAAACAGACTGATTACAGATGACGTGCATCAGCTTAAAGATTTGTTTGCCGCTGGACCTTAGTGGTTCCAGAATCGTGCCTCTAACTAGAAGTCGGATTTCTCTGGGCCCATCGAGTCTTGTGTCTGTTGTTTGAAGCCAGTGGTCTTTCAGCCATGGTTCTCTATCCAACTGGGACCGTAACACTGGCTCTCGGGTCCAATTTAAAATCTGTGAGATGGTCACTAACCGAGATGTCCGTGCTCCAGGACAAAAATCCAGGATCCTTGACCTTATCCAAGAAGCATGGTTGTGTGTCCTCTTGGTGTGCTGTCTCGACCTCGTGAATCATCTTGGGATCTTCTGTTCATTTTGATGTTTTGGTCTTGAACAGTTTGCTGAAGTGTCCAACTCTGTTACATTGAGAGCATGGGGCTGAAATTTCAGGACATTGCTCCTGCCTGTGGGAGATGCTTTGCTCCACAGCACTGGATGGTCACTCTACTGGTCAGTTAAGTTGTTGTTTCCCTTGGCCCAGAGTGTCCCTGTTTCTGTGCTGTTTCACTAACTGGTCACTGGGGTTTCCTTTGTATCACAGTTTAATTTCTCCTCTTAAAATGGACTGTGCTGTATACGGAGTTCAGATTGCCCGACAACCTGGATGGATTTCTGAAGGATTACATCTTCCTTCACTTGAAGCATGCCTGATAGTGTCGTCTGCCACTCCTACAACTATTCTGTCTCTGATTAGCTCAGGATTCAGTTCTCCGTAAATACAGCCTTCAGACATTCTGTACAGCTTGTTAATGAAGGAGTCAACAGGTTCTCCTGTCTGGTGGACACATTATTAAATTTATCCCTTCCAAGGATTTTGTTACTGCTGAGGTTAAAACAAATGTCAAATGATTTTAAGGCTCCATAAAATTTTACAGCTGATTCGTTGATTTCTTGTCTAGCAATAATGTCGTCAGCTATCAGGCCTACCAAATAAAGCAGTGTGTTAACCTGTTCAGTTTCTGTCTTTTTATTCAGACCCGAAGTAATCATGAATCTAAAGGATTTTTTTCTCCAAAGTCCCCAATTTTTGCAATGATCTGGGCCTTGGATAAATCCAAATTGGGCCTGGAAGAGTGGATTTTGGACCCATGATTGAAATTTTTCAATTGCAGGTTCAGCTTTAAGTTCTGAAACACCGAGATGGTGCCACTGTGCTCTTCTGCATGAAGGGTTTCCCTGCGCTTGCTGGTTTTGGCGGGCTCCCACAGTCATGGCATTCGCAATCTCAGTGTTTAAATCTTTTCAACAGCGGCTGCGTGGATTCAGTGGGTAGACTCTTCCCCGCTTTAGCGCAGTGTTCTCGGGTCTTCAGACTGTCGAATCCCAGACTTTTGCTGGGTTTATAAAGCTCCTACTCGGTCTGGATTAATTGCTCATTAATTATTACTTATTCCTTTGTTCAGAGTGAACTTGTCTGCCACGTGTTCAAACATCAACTCGGGAGTCGATTTTCTCTGACTGCGATTTAAACGGCAATTTCTGACCACTGCAATATTTAACCTTTTCCAGGACTTGTGTTGGTCAAGAATTTTAATCTGTTATCTCTCCCCTGCTAGAGCTACTGACTCTGTACACTCTGGGTATTGAAACTGGACTTCGCAGGATTCACTGGAGTTTTCTGCTACAGTGAGGAATTTAATTTCTGCCTTCAGCTTCCAAGCCTTTCTTTGGAGCTTTTCTCTGGCGATTTCCTTCCGTGCCTTTGCTTCTTGAGCTTTCTCCGGGTCACAATGCTTCCTTGATTTTTTTTTCAGTTTTCCAGGATTTTAATTTTCTTCTGCAGTCTCTGCAAGGGTTTGGAGATGTTCCATTCGCTGCCACATTTTGTAAGGTGTTGTGCATAGTTTAGTAGGACTTATTAGCTTATTTATAGTCTTAGGTTGTTCAACAATAAATATTTTTTAACTATTAAAAATCTATACATAAGTACAGTAAAAGTCCAAGATCGGAGCTGTTTCCATGCTTGTTTCTACACACAGCCCTGTCCAATGCTACACTGACCCCTAAGGTATGGGTCATGTGTTCACTTACATCACCGCATGGGCGGTTCTGCACGCAGTCCCACATTAACCTTTATGTTCCATCCCCTTATACAGGAGGTAGGAAGGAAAGTGGAGTTGAGGCCTCACGCAGATCAGCCATGATCTGGTCTAATGGCAGAGCAGGTTCGAAGGGTCAAATGACCTACCCCTGCTCCTAATTTGTATGTTTGTATGTTTATATACATGTTTGTCGTATGTGTGTATCTTTGTATGCAGCACTCCCTCAGCACTCAGCCTCTAACAGTGCAGCACTCCCTCAGCACTGACCCTCCGACAGTGCAGCATTCCCTCAGCACTCACCCTCTGACAGTGCAACACTCCCTCAGTACTGACCCTCTGACAGTGCAGCACTCCCTCAGCATTCACCTTCTGACAGTGCAGCACTCCCTCAGCACTCACCCTCTGACAGTGCAGCATTCCCTCAGCACTCATCCTCTGACAGTGCAGCATTCCCTCAGCACTCACCCTCTGACAGTGCAGCATTCCCTCAGCACTCACCCTCTGACAGTGCAACACTCCCTCAGTACTGACCCTCTGACAGTGAGGTACTCCCTCAGTGCTGACCATCTGACAATGCAGCACTCCCTCAGTACTGACCCTCTGACAATGCAGCTTTCCTTCAGTACTGTCTCTGCGACAGTGCAGCACTCCCTCAGTACTGCCTCTGCGACTGTGCAGCACTCCTTCAGTACGATACTTGGTGTGTCAATCTGGATTGTGAGTTGTCATCTCTGGTGTGGGGTTTGAACACACGTCATTGTGACTGTTGGACCAGAATACTCCGAAGCTGTTAAATACTCAGGAGCCCAGAGAACCTTATTTTTAAGACTGTTAACTGAGGGCGATTTTGATTCCTATGTTAATATTTTGTTTTTCTGTTCAGCTATTGTCTGGCACTCTCCTGAATTCACAATCAGAGGCAAAGCTTAGCAATATGATTAACATTTGCTAAGCCTCAGTGTGAGAGGGCAGCTGGTTTATTATAGAGGATCTCTGGATTCCTTACTGAATGTAAAATAATACAATGGCTCTCACTGGTGACAGACAACGCTGAACTGATCAAACTAACCTCAACGCAGATTCACCAATCAAATAAATGCAATTATCACACAGACTGAGGTGGCCACTTCACAGAACACAGCCACATCCAGCCACTCAAAACCATACAGCCTTAATTATCAAAAGAAGTGACCCACAGGAAATCTTACAGTTAGACTGTGACAACACGAGGAGCAGCAGATGATAAGAATCAAAAATTAACAGTCATTTAGTAATACAAAACGTGAGTGTTGCTGAAAAAAGAAACATTTCTATCAAAGCATTTCGTCTTGCACTCATCAGGTCAACTCGTAAGAATATACCAATGTAGGGGAAACAACATATTTATACCGTATGAGAAAAGCATGCTGATTTGTTGGCAAGTAGACTCTGGTCAAGGAATTGCCATGGCAAATGCACCAGTTGATGGTGACTGACAGTTAACTGCCAAGCATTGTTTGAAATTTAAACCAGGCAGTTTGACTCTGATTGGTCAAGATATTTTATCAAGGAATGAGTCAGCGAATGGATGTCACATATTTTGTTTAGCTGAAACAGGCTGAATGTGTGTACATGTTCTTTGAGTGCAAAGAACAGGGGCCCGTGTATTAATATATGTAGCTTCCAGTACACACAAATGCACCACACTGTGAGCCCTACTGACAATCTTAAATTGGTTGACAGCGTAATTCTTAGCACACTGAGGATTGTTTAGTAAGTATTGTCCAATCGCAGAATCACATCTAACGTTGGATTCTGTGTTTTGAGTTTTGCAAGTACGGGCTGGTTGGGTACGGTCTGGACCCTGCCCGATATGAACAGCGGCTGAGACCTGCTGTTTGATATGATCCGCCAGTCTTTGGGGACATACGGCCTACATACCTAACATCACACTGACACTGAAATTCATATACCACATCACTCATTTGTGTGGTAGGCAGAATGTCCTTTTGGCTTGACGGCAGCATCCTGTTAGTGGTGAATACCACTCGTGTTGCTACTGCATAGTAGCAGCGTGAAACAGCTAGCTTCACCTGTTACTCACATTGGAGATTCCTTACCCTTCCAGGGTAACCTGAGGTAGACTGGGCGCCTTTCAGGGCCGAAAGTGACGGCTTTAGGTCCGTTCATGGGTTTGCCTGATATACAGTGTGAAATGATACTGATCAGGGCAGCCCATTATCCCATTATCCCATTATCCCGGGCTAACCAGAATCGAGGAATTTGGGGCACTTCTATACAGAATACCAGATAACCAGAGGGGGTGAACTACAGACTGGAATCCAATTGAGGGACTCGGGGTGGTTTATATATAGAATAACAGATACCCGGGAGTGAGTTACAGACTGGAATCTAATTGAGGGGTTCGGGGTGGTTTATATATAGAATAACAGATACCCGGAAGTGAGTTACAGACTGGAATCTAATCGAGGGGTTCGGGGTGGTTTATATATAGAATAACAGATACCCGGGAGTGAATTACAAACTGGAATCTAATCAAGGGGTTCGGGGTGGTTTATATATAGAATAACAGATACCCGGTAGTGAGTTACAGACTGGAATCTAATCGAGGGGTTTGGAGTGGTTTATATATAGAATAACAGGTACCCGGGAGTGAGTTACAGTCTGGAATCTAATCGAGGGGTTTGGGGTGGTTTATATATAGAATAACAGATACCTGGGAGTAAGTTACAGACTGGAATCTAATCGAGGGGTTTGGGGGGGTTTATATATAGAATAACAGATACCCGGGAGTGAGTTACAGACTGGAATCTAATTGAGGGGTTCGGGGTGGTTTATATATAGAATAACAGATACCCGGGAGTAAGTTACAGGCTGGAATCTAATTGAGGGGTTCGGTGTGGGTTACATATAGAATAACAGATACCCGGGAGTGAGTTACAGACTGGAATCTAATCGAGGGGTTTGGGGGGGTTTATATATAGAATAACAGATACCCGGGAGTGAGTTACAGACTGGAATCTAATCGAGGGGTTCGGGGTGGTTTATATATAGAATAACAAATACCCGGGAGTGAGTTACAGACTGGAATCTAATCGAGGGGTTCGGGGTGGTTTATATATAAAATAACAGATACCCGGGAATGAGTTACAGACTGGAATCTCATCGAGGGGTTTGCGGGGGGGGTTTATATATAGAATAACAGATACCCGGGAGTGAGTTACAGACTGGAATCTAATCGAGGGGTTCGGGGTGGTTTATATATAGAATAACAGATACCCGGGAGTGAGTTACAGACTGGAATCTAATCGAGGGGTTTGGGGTGGTTTATATATAGAATAACAGATACCTGGTAGTGAGTTACAGACTGGAAACTAATCGAGGGGTTCGGGGTGGTTTATATATAGAATAACAGATACCCGGTAGTGAGTTACAGACTGGAATCTAATCGAGGGGTTTGGGGGTTTACATATAAATAACAGATACCCGGGAGTGAGTTACAGACTGGTATCTAATTGAGGGGTTCGGTGTGGTTTATATATAGAATAACAGATACCCGGGAGTGAGTTACAGACTGGAATCTAATCGAGGGGTTTGGGGTGGTTTATATATAGAATAACAGATACCTGGTAGTGAGTTACAGACTGGAATCTAATCGAGGGGTTTGGGGGGGTTTATATATAGAATAACAGATACCCGGGAGTGAGTTACAGTCTGGAATCTAATCGAGGGGCTCAGTGGTTATCTGTGCCCTTTGATTGCTTGGCACTGACTCTCTGTCACCACTTCTGACACTTGATGGCTAAAGGACAAGTGTCAGGAAGCCGTGGACAGGAGGGCTGAGCTTGTGCCCTGGTTTGTGTGTTCGCTGTGATGTTCCCGTGCTACAGAACAACTCTAATTAATGTCAGTTTATTAATGCCGATGATGGATGTTCTGTCAGGCTGTGAATGCATATGGTGTTGGAGTGTGAAAAACTGACAGACCTGCGTGTCATTAACTTTCTGTAACCGTTTACAAATGGGCCACAGGGATATAGCCCTGAGCTTGAATTGCAGTGTGGATTCTGCCAGATGTCAGCGATGTGCGGGGGAGTAAAAAAGCTGGTGTGGAGGGGGAGCCAGCATGCTGGCCTGCCATCCTCACCCTGCAGGTCCTGACCTATCTACTGTGCTTTGTGCCTTCACCAGTGCCAATTCTGCCCTCTCCTGGGAACCAGTTCCCTCTCTCCATTATCAGGTCTCTTCTCCAATGTGAAGTGCCTCATTATCTCCTCCAGTTTGTAGTAATAGTGATGATGATGTGATCTGTTAACCCTCAGCACTTGACATTGCAACAACAGCTTCCATTAACAGGCTGCAAACTGCAGAAAGCTCAAACTAATCCAAGGCACAGGAGGGGAGCACAAAATCTCGCATTATTCATCTCTGCCAGCTGTGTGTTGGGAAAGAGAGGAGGGGCAGCCTGCACATCTGGAAATAGTCTTCTCAGCGCAGGCAACCCCAAGCCCACAGCCCCCATTGCCTGCAGCTGCAAAGCGCCTAGTCCATCCAGTACCTGCTCAGTACCTGACCAGTATCTGCCCAGTATCTGCCCAGTGTCTGTCCAGGATCTGCCCAGTATCTGCTCAATGTCTACCCAGTGTCTACCCAGTGTCTACCCAGTATCTGCCCAGTATCTGTCCAGTGTCTGTCCAGGTTCTGCCCAGTGTCTGCCCAGTATCTGCCCAGTATCTGCTCAGTACCTGACCAGTATCTGCCTAGTATCTGTCCAGTGTCTGTCCAGGATCTGCCCAGTGTCTGCCCAGTGTCTGCCCAGGATCTTCCCAGTGTCTGCCCAGTATCTGCCCAGTGTCTGCCCAGTGTCTGCCCAGTGTCTGCCCAGTATCTGCCCAGTGTCTGCCCAGTGTCTGCCCAGTATCTGCCCAGGATCTTCCCAGTGTCTGCCCAGTATCTGCCCAGTGTCTGCCCAGTGTCTGCCCAGTATCTGCCCAGTATCTGCCCAGCGTCTGCCCAGTGTCTGCCCAGTATCTGCCCAATATCTGCCCAGTATCTGCCCAGTGTCTGCCCAGTGTCTGCCCAGTATCTGCCCAGTATCTGCCCAGTGTCTATCCAGTATCTGTCCAGTGTCTGCCCAGTGTCTGCCCAGTACCTGCCCAGTACCTGCCCAGTGTCTGCCCAGTGTCTGTCCAGAATCTGTCAAGAGTCTGTCCAGTGTCTGCCCAGTGTCTGTCCAGTGTCTGTCTAGTGTCTGCCCAGTACCTGCCCAGTATCTGTCCAGTACCTGCCCAGTATCTGCCCAGTATCTGTCCAGTACCTGCCCAGTATCTGCCCAGAATCTGTCCAGTGTCTGTCCAGAGTTTTGCTCCTGCCAGTTTTCCTAATCTGCTGCTTTGGCCTGAGGGCCACCCAAAAGCCCAACACTGAATGAAGTTTTCCCAAGACAAACCCGATTGCCTCTCCACTCTCCCGTCTACCCTCCCCTCACCCATTGCATGACTTTAATTTAAAAAAGCTGCTTAAAGCATCTCTCAAAAATACATCAGAGGACTTTACATTGAATTAATATCTAATCACTTAGTTTGAGATGAAGGAAATGCTATTGTCTAGATCAGTAATTTACAGCACAGGTCACAGAACTTGATGAAAGTTCATCGAACTGAAATGTTAACTCTGTTTCTCTCTTGACAGATGCTGCCAGACTTGCTGAGTATTGCCAGCACTTTCTGCTTTTATTTTCAATAACTTGCTTTGCATGTGGGGAAGCGGGATAAGTTGCCTTATAATTATGGAGCTAAAGAGATAAGAATTGCAATGAAATTGAAATGACATTTCATAACTTCGGGACACCTTAACGTTTTCCAGTGTGAAGTGTAGTGACCGGTGTAAAGTGGGAGAGGCAACAGGCATTCTGTGCACAGCAAGAGTAAAACGTTCTGGTGTGAGACAGGGGCTGGATGGGGTCAGTACCACTGTGGCAGAAGCCAGGGGTGAGGGTTAGGGTTGAAAGAGTTACGGTAATTTTCAGTGAATCTGAGCAGGTTAGGGGAGAGTGAACTCATTGAAATAACCAGAAATGTGGGGAAGCGAAGGGATGGGGTCCCACCCACAGAGCTGCACTGCCTGCTGCTGAGAAAGGCTAATGTGCAGAATCTAGAAAAAAGGTTGACCACTGGAAGCGATGTAAATGAGCAGTGAAGCAGAGTGTTCAGCGAGGCACTAGCTGATCAGCAGAATCTTCCGTCTCCAGTGACAGGCAATTAATGCAAAGGAAAGGAGCACAGCACAAAAACACCGATGAATAAAAGCTTGCCATATTGCGCTGTGGATAAGGGGACATTGGTCAGCAGGGAGACAGGAGCATGTGGCTTGTGCTCACTGCCCCCACTCACAACGTAAACTTCTTCCGAAATTCTTTCTGTAGAAATGAAGCCGATTTCGGTTTTTATACCACTGATCAGGAGCTCAGCCTAACACAAAGCGCTTTACAGCAATTCTTGTAATGTGGCAAACGTGGCAGCCGATTTGTGCAGAGCAAGATCCCATAAACAGCGATATGATAAGGATCAATAATAATGATCTGGTGACCCCTGTTGAGGGGGAAATATTGTTCCAGGATGCAGTTAAATAATTTCCTCTTATTCAAATACACAGCACAAACGGTGTTTCAGTTTAACATCTTTTCTGAAATATGGCACCTCTGACAGTGCAGCACTCCCTCAGTACTGACCCTCTGACAGTGCAGCACTCCCTCAGTACTGACCCTCTGACAGTGCAGCACTCCCTCAGTACTGATCCTCTGACAGTGCAGCACTCCCTCAGTACTGACCCTCTGACAGTGCAGCACTCCCTCAGTATTGACCCTCTGACAGTGCAGCACTCCCTCAGTACTGACCCTCTGACAGTGCAGCACTCCCTCAGTACTGACCCTCTGACAGTGCAGCACTCCCTCAGTACTGACCCTCTGACAGTGCAGCACTCCCTCAGTACTGACCCTCTGACAGTGCAGCACTCCCTCAGTACTGACCCTCTGACAGTGCAGCACTCCCTCAGTACTGACCCTGACAGTGCAGCACTCCCTCAGTACTGACCCTCTGACAGTGCAGCACTCCCTCAGTACTGACCCTCTGACAGTGCAGCACTCCCTCAGTACTGACCCTCTGACAGTGCAGCACTCCCTCAGTACTGACCCTCTGACAGTGCAGCACTCCCTCAGTACTAACCCTCTGACAGTGCAGCACTCCCTCAGTACTGACCCTCTGACAGTGCAGCACCTCCTCAGTACTGACCCTCTGACAGTGCAGCACTCCCTCAGTACTGACCCTCTGACAGTGCAGCACTCCCTCAGTACTAACCCTCTGACAGTGCAGGGCTCCCTCAGTACTGACCCTCTGACAGTGCAGCACTCCCTCAGTACTGACCCTCTGACAGTGCAGCACTCCCTCAGTACTGACCCTCTGACAGTGCAGCACTCCCTCAGTACTGACCCTCTGACAGTGCAGCACTCCCTCAGCACTGACCCAATTTGATTGTTTTTTGAGGAGGTAACCAGGAGTGTTGATGAGGATAATGCATTTGATGTGGTCTACATGGACTTTAGCAAGGGTTTTGATAAGGTCCCTCATGACAGACTGGTCAAGAAAGTAAGAGCCCATGGGATCCAAGGTAAAGTGTCACATTAGATCCAAAATTGGCTGAGAGGCAGGAAGCAGAGGGTGATGGTAGAGGGATGTTTCTGTGACTGGAAATCTGTTTCCAGTGGGTTCCACAGGGCTTGGTGCTTGGGTCCCTTGCTATTTGTGGTGAACATAAATGATTTGGACTTAAATGTAGGGGGTATGATCAAAAAGTTTGCAGATGACACGAAAATTGTTAGGGTGGTAAATAGTGAGGAGGATAGCCGTAAACTGCAGGAGGATATCAATGGACTGGTCAGGTGGGCAGAGCAGTGGCAAATGGAATTCAACCCAGAAAAGTGTGAGGTAATGCACTTGGGGAGGGCTAACAAGGCAAGGGATTACACTATGAATGGTAGGACCCTGGAAAGTACCGAAGATCAGAGGGACCTTGGTGTGCAAATCCACAGATCCCTGAAGGTAACAGGGCAGGTAGATAAGGTGGTTAAGAAGGCACATGGGATACTTTCCTTTATTAGCCGAGGCATAGAATACAACAGCAGGGAGGTTATGTTGGAGCTGTATAAAACGCTGGTTAGGCCACAGCTGGAGTACTGTGTGCAGTTCTGGTCACCACATTATAGGAAGGATGTGATTGCACTGGAGAGGGTGCAGAGGAGATTTACCAGGATGCTGCCTGGGCTGGAGGGTCTGAGCTATGAGGAAAGGTTGGATAGGCTGGGGTTGTTTTCCTTGGAGCAGCGAAGGTTGAGAGGGGACCTGATAGAGATGTATAAGATTATGAGGGGAATGGATAGGGCGGATAGGAGGGCACTTTTTCCATTAGTAGACAAGTCAATAACCAGGGAGGATAGACTTAAGGTAAGAGAAGAGTTGAGGAGAAATGCTTTCACCCAGAGGGTGGTGGGAGTCTGGAACTCACTGTCTGAAAGGGTGGTAGAGGCAGAAACTCTTGTAACATTTAAGAAGTATTTCGATATTTACCTGCATTACTATAGCCTCCAGGGCTATGGACCAAGTGCTGGAATATGGGATTAGTGTAGTCAGATCTTTGTTGACTGGTGTGGACATGATGGGCCGAATGGCCTCCTTGTGCTGTAAATGCCTTTGAGTCTATGAGATCCTGGCCTTGCAGGTATTGGAATCCCAGTGGGATAGTTCGGAGAGCTGACCGCTTGCTCTCTCAGCAACACCACAAAGCAATTCCTGAAAGTTTTTGGGAGTTTGTCATTTCCCAGAGGATTTTAACTGAACTCAGACCCAGGGAGCAGCAGCTTCATGTGGGAGCCATGAGTAAGATGAGCCATGTGCTGTTCCCTATGGAGCTGGGAGATTTAAATCCCCACTACACCAGCAAGGGCCAACCAACTGGCCAACAATCTCACTCGAAAGGGAGCAGCCTCCTTCGACACTGAGACCCAGAGTCTTTGCTGCCATAATGTTCCTCTCCCATGTGGGGAGTTTCTGCTTCCCCAGTGGACCACTCGCCCTTGGCAATTGGACAGTTAATTACCCTTGAAACACAACCATTGCTGATTGTGGACAGAACAATATCCAGACACTTCCAAATCCCTAACCCACCAAATACAGGGAGCATCCTCACACACTGCTGACATGTAGGGTCAGAGCAGGATATCAAGGCCCCAGGTATTGTCAGTTCCTGCCGGAGAATTGTTCCCCCCACACCAGCCCCCATTCCACCCCTCCCCCACCCCTCACCCTCTGACCAAGAGCCTGACTAATCAGAAACAGCCAATTCCAGCGCTAAATCTACTGGAAAACTGAATTAAAAACAGGAAATGGTGGAAATAGACATCAGGTCTGGCAATAGCAGTGGAGAGACAAACAGAGCTAATGTTTCAGGTCAATCACCTTTCCAACAAAGATAATGATCGAGTTTGACAGTGGGAGATAACATTCTGGCAATTTTACACCAAGCGCTTTGAAAATCACCTCGAATTACACCTTTCCTCCAACCATCCCTTTCTCCATCGATCAGCCCCTGCTCTCTCTGGGTGTGACAACCAGCTCAGTTCTGCTTCCAGCTCATTCTCACCTTGTGTTTACAGCGTCAGTTCTGTTGAAGAGTCATACGGACTCGAAACGTTAACTGTGTCCCTCGCCGCAGAGGCTGCCAGACCTGCTGAGTTTTTCAAGGTATTTTTATTTTTGTACCTTACAGCCTGTCATGTGAGAGAGGAAATTTACATTCCCCCCATCAGTGCTAAACTGACCCCTTGGTTATGGGTGTGAGACCAGCGCAGATACAGGCCGACAGGGGCTGGGGGTGGAGAGGGGGGTTATTCACTAGCACACTGAGCATAGTGAAGTGAATGAATTTTCATTATATTAATTGCAGGTGAAATTGTTTGGCTATTTAATCTTTAAGGTCTCCAAACACTCCATCTCCATCTGAATGTCAACTTTCATTCCCAAAGCAATCAACTAACGGGCAGTTCACCAGTTTGGCAGCTCACCAGTCCGCGGTTTGAATAACAGGGAGATAGCTTATAACAGGCCTGAGGTTTCTGAGCGAGAGTGTTCTGGGAGTCAGCAGTTAATGGTATTCTGTACAGAGGACAGCAGTCAGAGAGCGATGTCTTCCAGATATTGATCAGTAGATGGATTACAGGAATAACCAGCTGGCTGTTTTCAGGAAGCTGTTACTTGTTACAAAGACAGGTAACAGTTCTGATCAGACCCAGCATCCACTCAAAGACAGAGAGAAAGACAGAGTGAAATGGACGTTGATGTTTTAACATTGGGGGCTGGAACAACACAGAATTAGTTCAGGAGTAGGTCCAACTACAGACACTTGCCATTTTTGCGGTCTTGTGGAGTCCGTGGACCACGCTTACACAGGGTGCTGTAGGCTGCACTCCCTTTTCAGTTATTTAAAGAACCTTTTGTTGCTGTTTTGTTTGCACTTCAGCCCCACGCTCCTGATCTACGGACACCCGGTGCGGAAGGGGGTCAGGAAGGAGGAGGACCTCCTTGTGAACCTGCTCCTGGGCCTGGCCAGGTTGGCCATTAACAAGTCCAGGCAGCGGGCGATCGAGGGGGGAGTCCTGCCCGATTGTTTGTCCCTCTTCCGCGGCTACGTTCGCGGCCGGATGTCCCTGGAGAGGGAGCACGCGGTGTCTGCCAGCACCATCGAGGACTTCCGTGCCCGGTGGGCGCCGCGGGGACTGGGGTGGTTTGTTGACCCCTTTAATCACATTTTGGTTTAATGTTTGTAAGTTTCCTTTAAACTTTGTCCTTGGTTTCACAGCTGACCTGACTTAGGGGCTGTGCCTGATTTATCCCTTGTTTTTGATAATTTAGTTAATTGTTTTAACTCTACAAGAGTTACAGCGGTCAAAAAACCAAGGTCAACAATTGGAACTCAGACAGGTCCCAGGAAAGAAAGACTCACATTTAAAAACTGCTCTTCACAACCCCTCGCCTCCCAAAGGCATTAACAGCCAAACAATTACTTTTTTGAAATAATAGCAGAAAATGCTGGAAAAACTCAGCAGGTCTGACAGCCTCTGTGTGGAGAGAGAAACCGAGTTAACGTTTCGAGTCCGTATAACTCTTTATGGCTTCGGACTCGAAACGTTAACTGTTTCTCTCTCCACACAGACGCTGTCAGACCTGCTGAGTTTTTCCAGCATTTTCTGTTTTTCCTTCAGATTTCCAGTATCTGCAGTATTTTGCTTTTAATTACTTTTTAGAAGTGTAGTCACAATTGTGATGTGGGAAAAGCAAAAGCCAATGTGTGCACAGCAAGACCCCACAAACAACAAAGTAGCAATGAACAGATAATCTGTTCTTTGTAATGTTGATTGAGGGATAAATATTGGCCAAGGCGCTGGTGAGAAAGCTCCTGTTCTTCTCAAAAACAGAGCTATGGGTTCTTATACATCCACCTACTCAGGCAGGTAATTAAAGTCTCATCCAAAAGACAGCACCTCTGACCGTGCAGCACTCCCTCAGTACTGACCCTCTGACAGTACAGCGCTCCCTCAGTACTGACCCTCCGACAGTGCAGCACCCCCTCAGTACTGACCCTCCGACAGTGCAGCACTCCCTCAGTACTGACCCTCCGACAGTGCAGCACTCCCTCAGTACTGACCCTCCGACAGTGCAGAACTCCCACAGTACTGACCTTCTGACAGTGCAGCACTCCCTCAGTACTGACCCTCTGACAGTGCAGCACTCCCTCAGTACTGACCCTCTGACCGTGCAGCACCCCCTCAGTACTGACCCTCCGACAGTGCAGCACTCCCTCAGTACTGACCCTCTGACAGTGCAGCACTGCCTCAGTACTGACCCTCCGACAGTGCAGCACTCCCTCAGTACTGACCCTCTGACAGTGCAGCACTCCCTCAGTACTGACCCTCTGACAGTGCTGCAATCTCTCAGTCATGTTTCAATGTGTCAGCCTTGATTGATGTGCTCCAGCCCTGATGTGTCACTTGAACCTGGAACCTTGTGACTTGGGCTATTGATCCACTGGCAAAGCAGTGTAGGAAATAAAAAACCTCACCGCTCGGGACACTCTGCTCAACTGGGAGGGGCGTACTCTAACCCCGTGCTGTACCTGTCCTGGGAGTTTTTGATGGGGAGAGTGTAGAGGGAGCTTTACTCTGTATCTAACCCCGTGTTGTACCTGTCCTGGGAGTGTTTGATGGGGACAGTGTAGAGAGAGCTTTACTCTGTATCTAACCCCGTGCTGTACCTGTCCTGGGAGTGTTTGATGGGGACAGTGTAGAGGGAGCTTTACTCTGTTTCTAACCCCGTGCTGTACCTGACCTGGGAGTGTTTGATGGGGACAGTGTAGAGGGAGCTTTACTCTGTTTCTAACCCCGTGCTGTACCTGTCCTGTGAGTGTTTGATGGGGACAGTGTAGAAAGATGTTCAATTTCCTTTAGTCTTTCACACCATGTGGTTTAGGTACACTCAGTGCATTTACGGAGGGCATTCCAGGTTTTTGAACTGGTGGCAGTGATGGAACAGCGATATAGTTTCCAGTCAGGAGAGTGTGTGGTTTGATGGGGACTTGCAGGTGTTGGTACTTTAAGTCTGTCTCCCCTGGTTATTAACCCTCCTGCCTCTGGAATCAGCTTCTGCTTATTTACTCTGTTCAAACCCTGAATAACTTTATTAAATCTCCCCTTCATCTCCTCTACCCTAAGCAGGATTATCCCAGCTTCTGCAGTCTCTCCATTGAATTAACTACCCTCATCCCTGATACAATTCTTGTAAATCTCTCACTTTGACATTCCTCCTAAAGTGTGGAGCCCACAACTGAACGCAGTATGCCAGCTGGTGTTTAACCAGTTTACTATTAGCTCTGAAGAAGAGTCATATGGACTCGAAACGTTAACTGTTTTCCTCTCCACAGATGCTGCCAGACCTGCTGAGTTTTTCCAGCATTTTCTGGCTTTTGTTTACCATTACTTTTTTGCTTTTCTACTTTATGTCTCTGTTAATAATGCCGAGGATGCTACATGCTGAGGATGTGTTAATACCTTGTGTAAACACAGGCCTATCTTCTCCTAACCTGCCGATAATTGTAGATTTGGAATCCAGATGGTGAAAGGTTTTGCAGAATGTTGATGAGTTTGGCTTGTCTGCTATTTATCTTGTGATCTTATTGAACAAGGCTGTTGAGTGTATTTCATTAGCTTTTGGGGAAAACAAATCAATCCTCAGAACAGCACGTGAATTAGACTCTAACCTTCAACCTCTGGGGCCTAGCAGCCAATCGTAGACGAGGCCAATAAAGTGAAGGACCCCTCTGGCTGTCACCTAGAATAACTCGATGTGTCACCAGTCTCAACACAGCTCCTGATGGTAACAGCAGCCATCTATAATTCAGCACAACGCACTCACAAATTATCTTCCGTTCTAGAGAGATCCTAGCGGCTGCTGAGAAGTAACAGTGCAGAGAGAGGCAGAATAAAGAAACCTTTAATTCCCATTTAACCTGTCCCACCCTTACTGGCCCTCTATTTCTCTCCCTCACTCCCCACACATGACCCCTGTCGTAATTATGGTTTTGTTTAGTGTACAATTTATTTTTAAGAATAATACTTGTTAAGGAAGATCACATGATCTGTAGTAACCAATAGGAGAGTAGCGCTTGCTACCTCAGAGTCAGTGTAGAGATAGAGTTGGAGTTGAAAGCACACGTGTAGTTGCTGCTGAGTATATTGAAAATAAACTTAATGTTTCCATTCAAGAGGTATCTGCAGATCGACTCTATTACTAATAGTACAACGAGGCCACTTTACAACAAACTGGCAATGAGGATAAAACAGGACTGAACAGATGAAATCAAGTTAGAAAGAACTTGGCACTGTGCCTCGCCCAGTGGGTGTAAGTAGCAAGCTCCATTACAATCGAAGAAGTTATCCCCTCTCAAAATGCCACAGTTTGGGAGAATTGATCCTTTTGAACCAGTCACAGATGATTAGCCTCATTACATAGAATGCCTCATGTTCTTTTTTCACGTGAACATGATTACGGGGGAAGAGAAGAGGCGAGTGATCCTCTTGAGTACTTGTGGGAGCAAAACCTACCATTTGATTCAAAGTTTTACAGCACCCAGTGCCCCATATTCAACAAATATTGATGAATTGGTGAACCTCGTGAAGGGTCAATTTCAACCTAAGCCCTCAGTCACGATGCAGAGGTTCAGGTTTAATTCACAAAATAGACCCGCAGATGAGGCAATTACACACTACATGGAAACTTTGAAGCAGCTAACGGAACATTGTGAGTTTGGCACGACTCTAAACGACATGCTCAGAGATCGTTCTGTGTGTGGTTTGAATGAGGACACTATTCAGAAAAGATTATTGTCTGAAGTGAACCTGGATTTCAGGAAGGTGCTCGAGACAGCGCTGGCCATGGAAAGCACAGTAAGAGATTCAAAAACCATACAGGGCACGTAAAATGGCGCCGTCCTCCACATCGGGTGGGAAACTCCAGCTGAAAAGTACGTGAGAAAGCGAGACTCACCGAGAAGCGGGAAACAGCCCCCACTAGCCTAAGAATAAAGAAAAATAACTTAGCAGCAAAATCAAGGAATAATTTTAACAGAGGTGGAAACAGTTAGTCTTTTAGTGATTGGCAGTTTAAAGAAATTGAACGCTATAATTGTCACAGAGATGGACCTATAATGAGGCAGTGCAAGGAAAGATTCAGGCAGGATTGTAAACACAAGAGGAAGCCCAATGAAATCTACAGTGTAGAAGAGTCTGAAACAACAAATTCAGACATTTACTCATTGTTTAATTGGAAAGTTGGAAAGACAGAAGCAATATTCGTCACAGTGAAAGTAAATGGTAGACCTGTTAGAATGGAAGTGGACACAGGAACTTCCACTACAGTAATTGGGGAACAGACCTGCAGATATCTGAATAATGGTGAACACCAATTAAGTTAAGAAGAACCAGCCGCCAAGCTAAAAACATATACAGGTGAAGACATTCAAGTAAAAGGCATAAGCAGAGTAACTGTCTGTTATGGAAGCCAATCGGCAAAGCTACCCTTGATGGTGGTAGCAGGTGAAGGGCCAAGCCTCCTGGGGCAAAATTGGTTAAAGGAGATGAAGTTAGAATGGGCTGCAATTTTCCAGTTGAGGGCCAGTGGGTTACCAGAGCTACTCAGAAAGGATGCCACGGTCTTTAAGGAAGAACTGGGGAAAATCCAGGGCCTACAGGACAAGATTCACGCGGATCTGGAAGCAACTCCTCGCTCCATGAAGGTGAGACCGGTGCCATATGCCCTACCAGCAAAAGTCGACATTGAACCGAACAGACTAGAGAAACTGGGCATTATACAACCTGTTCAGTTCTCAGAATAAGCAGCACCCATAGTCTCCACCCTTAAACCCGACCAAAGTATCTGAATTTATGAAGATTATAAACTGACAGTTAATAAAGTAGCTAAGCTAGACAGGCTCCCCATTCCAAAGATTGAAGACCTGTTTGCTAAGCTGGCAGGAGGGACAATGTACACCAAGCTTGACATGAGTCATGCTCATCGACAACTAGAGTTGGATAATGCCTCCCGAGAACTTGTCACAATTAATACCCTTAAAATATACACAATTATCTTTCGGTGTCTCCTCAGCCTGTGCCATCTTTCAGGGCACAATGGAAAGCTTCCTGCAGGGACTGTCCCAGGTTGTAGACTATTTAGACGATGTATTGATGACAGGATTCACTGAAAAGAGCATTTGACAAACTTAGAGGAAGTCTTAAAACATTTCTGACAAACTGGAGTAGATCTAAAAAAGGAAAAGTGCACGTTCCAAGCGAGGGAGGGAATCTATTTGTGTCACTGAGTAGATTCACAGGGTCTCGGTTGAGGAGAAAGTGAGAGCAATAAGAGAGGCACCTGCACCAAAGCTGAAATCATTCCTAGGAATGATCAACTATTCTGGGCATTTCTCACCCAGTTTCTCTCGAGTGCTGGGCCTCACTACATTCTCTACTTGAAAAGAACCAACATTGGTCTTGGGAGGCGCCCCAGAAAGAAGCTTTCATAAAGATGAAACAATTGTTGCACTTGTCCAATCTATTAGTGCATTATAACCAGATGAAAGGATTGGTGCTGACATGTGACGCGTCTCCATACAGAGTGGGAGCGGAGCTCTCTCATTGGATAGACGATGGTACAGGATGGCCAATAGGAACACTCACAACAGCAGAAAAGAGACACTCGCAGATAGAAAAAGGCCTGTCCATCATCTTTAGTGTTAAGAAATTTCACCGATACATACACGGCACCAAATTGCAATTGTTTCAGACCACGAACCATTGCTGGGATTGTTTAGTGAGGATAAGACTATACCATCCATTGCATCAGCAAGAACATAATGATGGACTTTAATTCTGGCAGCAAACGAATACACTTTCGTGCTTAGGCCTGGCAATCAAATCGCAAACACCAATGCCCTTAGTCGTTTGCCTTTATAGGAAAATGATGAACATGTCCCAGTTCCACAGGAACTTGTTTCACTGTTAAATTTCTTAGATTCCTCGGCAGATCAGAGACTGGACAAGTTGGGACCCAGTCCTATCTCAAGCGCGAGAACAAGTGCTACATGGTTGGTCACAGGAGCCTGTATCTGATGAAATGAAACCGTACTTCAACAGAAGACATGAAATAACCAGCCAGGATGGCATCTTATTGTGGGGAGCATGAGTGATAATTCCTCCAAAGGAAGGGAGCCACTTTTACCTGAACTACACAGTGCCCATCCAGGAATTTCCCAAATGAAGATCGTAGCATGCGTGTGGTGGCCTGGGATGGGTGGTGAAATAGAGAGTTTAGTAAAGTACTGTGTACAATGTCAGCAACTGCAAAAGGTGCCAGTGACAGCTCCATTACACCCATGGGAGTGGCCAGGTAGGCCCTGGGTGCAGTTACACATTGACTACGTTGGACCTTTCCTAGGAACAGTGTTTCTGCTCATTGTCGATACCCATTCAAAATGGTTGGATGTATATGAGGTGAGGTCACCAACGTCGGCCGCTACAATTGAGAAACTACGTCAGAGTTTTGCCATTCACGGACTACCAGAAATAGTCATTTCCGATAATGGCACCTAATCTAACACGCTTTCTTCTTCATTACAGGACTACCCCTCACACAACAACAGGTTTCACACCTGCAGAGTTATTGTTGAAACATCGTCTCAGGACGGGGTTGAGCTTAATAATGCCGAATTTAGAGGGGGAGGTGGGAAGGAGTCAGCAAAACCAGAAAACTAGACAGGACTGGCATAGTCGCGAGAGGAAATTTACCGGGGGAGAGCTGGTATATGTGAGGAACTTCGGGGAAGGACCAAAGTGGTTACCGGGTGAAATAAGTGCGGTGACCGGACCTCTATCTTACCACGTGGAGGTGGAAGGCCGGATCATACTGAAACATGGGGACCACTTAAGGAAATGAGAGACAAATTATCAAGATTTGGTTCCACCAGTGACCATGACCGGGTCTGCGTTCCCTGTTGAGGATATTCAACCCAGCACAGACATGTCTGATGTTCCTGTAAGAGTTGAGGGTACAAAACCACAAGTGCCCATCAAAGCACCTGATGTTCAGGCAACTCCGGAAAAGGAGGTTCCTGACAAAGAATCTGAAGTTGTGGATCTGCGACATTCCACACGTACCAGGAAACCACCCGAAAGATTGAACTTGTAAACTCCTCACCCACTGTAAATAATCTGTCATCTTGAAAACTCTGTATTTGTACATATAATATGTATGTCTGAGTTAAAGGGGGAGCAATGTAGTAATTATGGTTTTGTTCAGTGTGTAGTGTACCTTTAAGAGTAACACTTGTTAAGGAAGATCACATGATCTAAGCAATAGGAGAGTAGTGCGGGCTACCTCAGCAGGCAGTGTACAGAGATGGAGTTGGAGTTGAAAGCACACGTGTAGTTGCTGCTGAGTATATTGGAAATAAACTTAATGTTTCCCCCAAGAAGTGTCTGCAGATCAACTCTATCACCAATAGTAGCAACTCGGCCACTCTTACATCACCCCCTCTCTCACATTCCCTCTCTCACATTCCCTCTCTCACATTCCCTCTCTCACATTCCCTCTCTCACATTCCCTCTCTCACACCCCCTCTCTCACATTCCCTCTCTCACATTCCCTCTCTCACATTCCCTCTCTCACATTCCCTCTCTCACACTCCCTCTCTCACATTCCCTCTCTCACATTCCCTCTCTCACATTCCCTCTCTCACACTCCCTCTCTCACATTCCCTCTCTCACATTCTCTCTCTCACATTCCCTCTCTCACACTCCCTCTCTCACATTCCCTCTCTCACATTCCCTCACTCACATTCCCTCTCTCACATCCCCTCTCTCACATTCCCTCTCTCACATTTCCTCTCTCACATTCCCTCTCTCACATTCCCTCTCTCACACTCCCTCTCTCACATTCCCTCTCTCACATTCCCTCTCTCACATTCCCTCACTTTCATTCCCTCCTCATCCTCAGCCCTTATACTCCACAATCTTTACGTCAATCGGGATCCTATTTCCTCCGGTCTGTTCCTGTTATCTTATTTTGTCATGGGATGTAGATGTCATTGACAATGTCAGCAATTATTCCCCATCCCTAGTTGCCCTTGAACTGAGAGGCTTGCTAGGCTATTTCAGAGGGCAGTTAAGAGTCAACCACACTGCTGTAGGTTTGTAGTCACATGTAGACCAGACCAGGTAAAGACGGCAGATTTCCTTCCCTAAAGGACACTAGTGAAGCATAAATAGAAACAGAAAATGCTGGAAGAACTAGGCAGGTCTGGCAGCATCTGCAGAGAGATAAACAGAGTTAACGTTTCGAGTCTGCATGACTCTTGTCAATGAACCAGTTGTGTTTTACAACAATTGACACTAGTATCATTGCCACTATTACTGAGACAGGTTTACATTCCAGATTTATTAATTGAATCTAAATTCCATCAGCTGTCGTGATGGGATTTGAACCCGTCTCCCCACAGCATTAGCCTGGGCCTCTGGATTACTAGCCCAGTGACATGACTACTCCACCACTGCCTCCCCAGTACTGAATCAGGAGCAGGGCTTCAGACCCTTTTTCTCTCACTGGAACGTTCCTCCAGAACTCATCACCATTCCTGTCATCACCATTGTTCTCATCATCACCGTTCCTGTCACCACCATTCCCATCATTACCGTTCCCGTCATCACCGCTCGTTCCCGTCATCACCATTCCCGTCATCACCATTCCCGTCATCAACGTTCCCGTTATTGCTGTTCCCATCAGCACCATTCGTTCCCATCATCACCATTCCCATCATTGCTGTTCCCATCATCACCATTCCCGTCACCACCACTCTCGTCATTGCTGTTCCCGTCATCACTGCTCGTTCCCATCATTACCGTTCCCGTCATCACCATTCATTCCTGTCATTGCTGTTCCCGTCACCGTTCGTTCCTGTTGTCGTTGTTCCCATTGCCGCCGTCCCCATTGTCGTCATTCCCGTCATTACCGTTCCCGTCATCACTGAAGATTCTTATAATGGATTTTAGTGACGTGTTCTTCAGTCTCCTTCCTCCCTCATCCATGTTTCCCACTTGTCCTGTTCATCAGGCAACGAAAAGGTCCAAGACGTAATCTCTGCCAGACATTGGTAAAGCACAGTCTGCTGCTGCTACTGCTTTAAGTCACAGAATCAATAATGGCTGACTTCAACTTTGTTCTTCACGCTGGTGCTGCCAGACCTGCTGAGTTTTTCCAGGTATTCCTGTTTTTGTAATACTGACTTCAGCTCTGTTTAAGAGTCACACAAGAAAGCAGAACGTTATTAACCTGGATATCAGATCTCCCCATCTTAAACAGCCCTTCAATTGGTAATATATTCATCACATTAAAACAAAGTCTATTCCTTTGGAGTTCAGTGGCTTTTATCAAGACAATTGCAGGAGCCAATTTCTGCACAGCAAAGGTCCCACAAACATCATTGAGATACATGATCAGATAATCCGTTTTTGTGATGTTGGTTGATGCATAAATATGGACAGGACAGTGGACAGATCTCCCCCACTCCTGTTCCAGGAGAGGCAATGGGAAATATTATACCCGCCAGAGAGGCATTCGGGGCTTTAGGTGAACATCAAATCCAAAACATACCCCCTCCAGCATCGCAGCGTCCCCTCAGTACTGACCCTCTGACAGTGCAGCACTCCCTCAGTACTGACCCTCTGGCATTGCAGCACTCCCTCAGTACTGACCCTCTGACAGTGCAGCACTCCCTCAGTACTGACCCTCCGACAGTGCAGCACTCCCTCAGTACTGACCCTCTGGCATTGCAGCACTCCCTCAGTACTGACCCTCTGACAGTGCAGCACTCCCTCAGTACTGACCCTCTGACAGTGCAGCACTCCCTCAGTACTGACCCTCTGGCATTGCAGCACTCCCTCAGTACTGACCCTCTGACAGTGCAGCACTCCCTCAGTACTGACCCTCTGACAGTGCAGCACTCCCTCAGTACTGACCCTCTGACAGTGTAGCACTCCCTCAGTACTGACCCTCTGAAAGTGCAGCACTCCCTCAGTACTGACCCTCCGACAGTGCAGCACTCCCTCAGTACTGACCCTCCGACAGTGCAGCACTCCCTCAGTACTGAACCTCTGACAGTGCAGCACTCCCTCAGTACTGACCCTCTGACAGTGCAGCACTCCCTCAGTACTGACCCTCCGACAGTGCAGCACTCCCTCAGTACTGACCCTCTGACAGTGCAGCACTCCCTCAGTACTGACCCTCTGACAGTGCAGCACTCCCTCAGTACTGACCCTCTGACAGTGCAGCACTCCCTCAGTACTGACCCTCTGACAGTGCAGCATTCCCTCAGTACTGACCCTCTGACAGTGCAGCACTCCCTCAGTACTGACCCTCTGAAAGTGCAGCACTCCCTCAGTACTGACCCTCTGACAGTGCAGCACTCCCTCAGTACTGACCTTCTGACAGTGCAGCACTCCCTCAGTACTGACCCTCTGGCATTGCAGCACTCCCTCAGTACTGACCCTCTGACAGTGCAGCACTCCCTCAGTACTGACCCTCTGACAGTGCAGCACTCCCTCAGTACTGACCCTCTGAAAGTGCAGCACTCCCTCAGTACTGACCCTCTGACAGTGCAGCACTCCCTCAGTACTGACCCTCTGACAGTGCAGCACTCCCTCAGTACTGACCCTCTGACAGTGCAGCACTCCCTCAGTACTGACCCTCTGACAGTGCAGCACTCCCTCAGTACTGACCCTCCGACAGTGCAGCACTCCCTCAGTACTGATCCTCCGACAGTGCAGCACTCCCTCAGTACTGACCCTCCGACAGTGCAGCACTCCCTCAGTACTGACCCTCTGACAGTGCAGCACTCCCTCAGTACTGACCCTCTGACAGTGCAGCACTCCCTCAGTACTGACCCTCTGACAGTGCAGCACCCCCTCAGTACTGACCCTCTGAAAGTGCAGCATTCCCTCAGTACTGACCCTCTGACAGTGCAGCACTCCCTCAGTACTGACCCTCTGACAGTGCAGCACTCCCTCAGTACTGACCCTCTGAAAGTGCAGCACTCCCTCAGTACTGACCCTCTGACAGTGCAGCACTCCCTCAGTACTGACCCTCCGACAGTGCAGCACTCCCTCAGTACTGACCCTTCGACAGTGCAGCACTCCCTCAGTACTGATCCTCCGACAGTGCAGCACTCCCTCAGTACTGACCCTCCGACAGTGCAGCACTCCCTCAGTACTGACCTTCTGACAGTGCAGCACTCCCTCAGTACTGACCCTCTGACAGTGCAGCACTCCCTCAGTACTGACCCTCTGACAGTGCAGCACCCCCTCAGTACTGACCCTCTGACAGTGCAGCATTCCCTCAGTACTGACCCTCTGACAGTGCAGCACTCCCTCAGTACTGACCCTCTGACAGTGCAGCACTCCCTCAGTACTGACCCTCTGACAGTGCAGCACTCCCTCAGTACTGACCCTCTGACAGTGCAGCACTCCCTCAGTACTGACCCCCTGAAAGTGCAGCACTCCCTCAGTACTGACCCTCTGACAGTGCAGCACTCCCTCAGTACTGACCCTTTGACAGTGCAGCACTCCCTCAGTACTGACCCTCTGACAGTGCAGCACTCCCTCAGTACTGACCCTCTGACAGTGCAGCACTCCCTCAGTACTGACCCTTTGACAGTGCAGCACTCCCTCAGTAGCTGCTTCTTAAACATGAAACGTGGGAATATAGGCAGAAAATTTAGTATAAAAGCAAAATACAGCGGATGCTGGAAATCAGAAAAGAAAACAAAAATTGCTGGAAAATTTCAGCAGGTTTGACAGCCTCTGCAGAGAGGGAGACAGTGATTGTTTCAAGTCCAGATGACTTGAAGAGTCATACGGACTCTAAACGTTATCTCAGTCTTTCTATCCACAGAGGCTGTTGGAGCTACTGGGAAAATTTAGTATGGTCTCTTCAATACTGATCCAACATTTCCTTCACTGGTGCCACACATTCTGCCCCTCCCTTCAACTTTACAATGCATTCCCTTCCAACCTAACTGCGTGAAATTGTTAAATCTAAACTGTCCATGTCACTCTCTGAGGAGCTGGAGAATATGGGGAGACTGTTGGTTAACAGGATGTGGGCTTCGCTGGCTGGGCCCAGCATTTATTGCCCATCCCTAGTTGCCCTTGAGAAGGTGGTGCTGAGCTGCCTTCCTGAACCGCTGCAGTCCATGTGGTGTAGGTACACCCACAGTGCTGTTAGGGAGGGAGTTCCAGGATTTTGACCCAGTGAAGGAAAGGCGATATATTTCCAAGTCAGGATGGTGAGTGACTTGGAGGGGAATTTCCAGGTGGTGGTGTTCCCAACTATCTGCTGCCCTTGTCCTTCTAGATGGTAGTGGTCATGGGTTTGGAAGGTGCTGTCTAAGGAGCCTTGGTGAATTCCTGCAGTGCATCTTGTAGACAGTACACACCTCCTACTGGGCATTGGTGGTGGAGGGGGTGCCTGTAGTGATCGATGAGGTGTTGCTCAAGTGGGCAGCTTTGTCCTGGTTGCTGTTGATTAACTCAAGCCTTGTGGGAGCTGCATTCATCCAGGCAAGTGGGGAGTATTCCATCACACTCCTGACTTGTGCCTTGTAGATGGTGGACAGGCTTTGGGGAGTCAGGAGGTGAGTTACTCACTGCAGGATTCCTAGCCTCTGACCTGCTCTTGTAGCCACAGTATTTATATGGCTAGTCCAGTTCAGTTTCTGGTCAATGGTAACCCCCAGGATGTTGATAGTGGGGGATTCAGTGATGGTAATGCCATTGAACATCAAGTGGCAATCGTTAGGTTCTCTCTTGTTGGAGATGGTCATTGCCTGGCACTTGTATGGTGTGAATGTTACTTGCCACTTGTCAGCCCAAGCCTGGATATTGTCCAGGTCTTGCTGTATTTGGACATGGACTGCTTCAGTATCTGAGGAGTCGCGAATGGTGCTGAACATTGTACAATCATCAGCGAACATCCCCACTTCTGACCTTATGATGGAAGGAATGTCCTTGATGAAGCAGCTGAAGATGGTTGGGCCTCAGACACTACCCTGAGGAACTCCTGCGGTGATGTCCTGGAGCTGAGGTGAATGACCTCCAACAACCACAACCATCTTCCTTTGTACTGGGTATGACTCCAACCAGCGGAGAGTTTTCCCCCTGATTTCCAGTGACTTGTAACCTCTAAGGTTTAGACCAAGAGCTGAAGGTGTGATTGATCTTGATCAATCCATTCATCTTGCACAGGTACAATTGTCTATCACCTCATTCTATGCCCTAAGCATTTCAAGGTTTCCATGTCAAAGGACAGTCAGACTCCACACACCTCTGCAATTCAACTCTTTTGTCCATGTTTTGGTGAAGGCTGTAATGAGTTCTGCAGCCGACTGGCCCAGACAGAACCCAAGCTGAGTGTCAGTGAGATGGTTATTGCTGTGTGGTTAACACAGTCAATGACACCTTCCATTAAATTGATGATGATTGAGTGTAGACTGATGGGACAGGATTGATGGACATAGGAAGGCGAATTACTGGGATTGGGGGCTCACTGAGTGTGAACATACAAACTTATAAATTAGGAACAGGAGTAGGCCACTTGGCCCCTCGAGCGTGCTCTGCCATTCAATAAGATCATGGCTGATCTGATTGTGACCACTACTTTCCTTGCCACCCCCCGATACCCTTTGACTGCCTTGTCAACCAAGAATCTGTCTAACTCAGCCTTGAAAATATTCAATGTCCCAGCCTCCACTGCTCTCTGAGGAAGAGAATTCCATAGGGTAACTACCCTTTGAGAGAAAACTATTTCTCCTCATCTCTGTCTTAAATGGCAGGTCCCTTATTTTTAAATTGTGACCCCTAGTTCTGGTAGTTGTTCGGTGTGGTTCTGGTGGGAAGGTTGCTGATGGGTTTGATGTGTCATTCCTAATGCTTCCCTCTCTGAGAATGGACCGGAGAGGGAAATTAGCATCTTCTGAACAGCCATGATGGTGTTGATTGGTGGACAGGCTTGACAGGTTGTATTGTCTCCCCTTGCTCCTATTTCTGATGTCTGTCTGGTCTGACCTGACTAACCCTGCACAACAGTGGACAGCAATTGGCCTAGTGACACATTGTATTTTCCTGAGGTATATTGAACACACATGATCTGCAGATCTTACTTGGTTATAAAGTTATTCCCAGAGTTAACTTCTTGAAATGTTTGCTGATCATTTGGAGGTCTCTGAAATTTGGCAGACGCCAACAGAACCATTATTTCAACCCAACAGAGAGGCTGCAAAGAGATTCGACAGGCTCAGTGAGGGGACAACAAGCTGGCCGATGGAGTGTAAGGTGGGGAAGTGGGAGGTAATTTACTTTGGTCATAAGAACAGAGAAGAAGAATATTTTTTAAAAGGTGAGAAAGTTGTGAATGTTGACGTTTAGGGAGACTCGGGTGTACGAGGAGCACAGAAAGTTAGCATGCAGATGCAGCAAGTCATTAGGAAGGCAATGGGATGTTGGCTTTATAAAAGGGGATTGGAATACAGGAATAAAGAAGTCTCACTACAGCTGTACAGGGTTTTGGTGAGGCCACATCTGGAATACTGTATGCAGTTTTTGCCTCGATATTTAAGGAAGGATCTACTTGCTGTAATGACTGGACGTACCGGACAGGTTTCTACTCGAAACAGGTAACTTCATTACAGAGAGCCCTTTCAGGAGCTACATGCTTTAATCAGGCCCTCGACAAGAAAGCCCCATCTCCCAGATTACTCAGGCTTGGGGCTTATTCATTTGAATGTACAAGAACAATCACATGACCCCTGATAGGCAGTAGGAAAAGGCGATACTTTCACTCATGACACTTTATTGGAGGCAGTACAGCAAGGATTCATTAGATTGCTTCCTGGGATGAGAGGCTGAGTAAATTAGGTCTATACTCGCTGGAGTTTACAAGGACAAGAAGTGATCCTATTGAAATCTCCAAGATTCTGGAAGGGCTCGACAGGGTAGACACTGAGGGGTTGTTTCCCCTGGCTGGGGAATCTAGAACATTGGGGCACAGTCTCAGGACAAGGGGACAAACATTTCGGACGGAGATGAGGAGAAATCCTTTGAATCTTCAGAAATCCTGAATTCTCTATCTCAGAGGGTTGTGGATGCTCCTTCGTTGAATACATTTAAGGCCGTGATAGACAGATGTTTGGCCTCACAGGGAATTAAGGGATATGGGGAGCGAGTGGGAAAATGGAGCTGAAGCACATGGTAGTATTGAGTGGCAGAGCTGGCTCGATAGGCAGTGAGTCTACTCCAGCTCCTATTTCTTGTGTTCTTAACCCACAGACACAAAGCCAACACTCCTGTGTCTGCTGTAGAACTGACCTCTCCCCACAAATCAGGTGTTGCAGTATGTGGTTATCTGAGGTGTTAATGCACTTCCTTGGAATGCAGACCTAGTATTTAGGAGAACTGACAGTATTTGCATGGACTGCGAACCAGACCAGGGAGGCCAATTAAAACAGTAACTGCTCCTCAATAATTAATTCACAATCTGCTTGTTATTATTGGCACAGAATTGTTCAATCCCAATTGAACAAAATTGAGTTGAATCCCTTCTGCAATCCATTGTGTAAATGGGACTTAAGCTTACAATCATAACACACTCATTGACCTCCATCGATTATAAACCTGTTCTTCATCCAAATTACTCAAGAGTGTCACAGAAATCCAATTGGACAATCAGTCTTCAGGTAAGGCCACGGGTCTGCCCAACGTTGTTAAGGCCATTCCACAGGTATCAGCTACAGCCTGAGGGAATGAAGTCACCCATTATGTGAATTAATAGGTTTCAGAAGCAGGGAATGTAATACATCGCAACTATTGATCCCACTCTCTGGCTCTCAGCCCTATTTAAACAGTAATTGATTCTGTTCTGCAGTGAGGTATTTTTGAACATTGATTAACCACAGATACATACACACTCACGTGCTGTGTTGGGGTAATTCTGCCATAACTTATTGAAGTTTTAAGGAGAAAATGTCTCCTTCTCTTGGCTGTAATGGCAATGCAGATGTAGATTGGACATCTGCTAACCTACATTCAGCCTCACTCAGCACCTCCTCCTGCACACAGGGTTAGAGAGAGTGGGTTCCTGCTCCTGATCGCTTTCCAGTGACCCCTGGGTTAGTGTAAGAGTGGCCGAGTTGCTACTATTGGTGATAGAGTTGCTCTGCAGACACTTCTTGGGGGAAACATTAAGTTTATTTTCAATATACTCAGCAGCAACTACACGTGTGCTTTCAACTCCAACTCCATCTCTGTACTGCCTGCTGAGGTAGCCCGCACTACTCTCCTATTGCTTAGATCATGTGATCTTCCTTAACAAGTGTTACTCTTAAAGGTACATTACACACTAAACAAAACCATAATTACTACATTGCTCCCCCTTTAACTCAGACATACATATTATATGTACAAATACAGAGTTTTCAAGATGACAGATTATTTACAGTGGGTGAGGAGTTTACAAGTTCAGTCTTTCGGGTGGTTTCCTGGTACGTGTGGAATGTCACAGATCCACAACTTCAGATTCTGTGTCAGGAACCTCCTTTTCCGGAGTTGCCTGAACATCAGGTGCTTTGATGGGCACTTGTGGTTTTGTACCCTCAACTCTTACAGGAACATCAGACATGTCTGTGCTGGGTTGAATATCCTCAACAGGGAACGCAGACCCGGTCATGGTCACTGGTGGAACCAAATCTTGATAATTTGTCTCTCATTTCCTTAAGTGGTCCCCATGTTTCAGTATGATCCGGCCTTCCACCTCCACGTGGTAAGATAGAGGTCCGGTCACCGCACTTATTTCACCCGGTAACCACTTTGGTCCTTCCCCGAAGTTCCTCACATATACCGGCTCTCCCACTGTAAATTTCCTCTCGCGACTATGCCAGTCCTGTCTAGTTTTCTGGTTTTGCTGACTCCTTCCCACCTCCCCCTCTAAATTCGGCATTATTAAGCTCAACCCCGTCCTGAGACGATGTTTCAACAATAACTCTGCAGGTGTGAAACCTGTTGTTGTGTGAGGGGTAGTCCTGTAATGAAGAAGAAAGCGTGTTAGATTAGGTGCCATTATCGGAAATGACTATTTCTGGTAGTCCGTGAATGGCAAAACTCTGACATAGTTTCTCAATTGTAGCGGAAACACTGTTCCTAGGAAAGGTCCAACGTAGTCAATGTGTAACTGCACCCAGGGTCTACCTGGCCACTCCCATGGGTGTAATGGAGCTGTCACTGGCACCTTTTGCAGTTGCTGACATTGTACACAGTACTTTACTAAACTCTCTATTTCACCACCCATCCCAGGCCATCACAGGTAGCTGCGTGCTATGGATGGGCACAGTGTAGTTCAGGTAAAAGTGGCTCCCTTTCCCTTGGAGGAACTATCACTTGTGCTCCCCACAATAAGATGCCATCCTGGCTGGTTATCTCATGGCTTCTGCTGAAGTACAGTTTCATTTTGTCAGATATGGGGCCTGTGACCAACCATGTAGCACTTGTTCTCATACCTGAGATAAGACTGGGTCCCGGCTTGTCCAGTCTCTGATCTGCCGAGCGCGTACAGACAAGGAATCTAAGAAATTTAACAGTGCAACAAGTTCCTGAGGAACTGGGACGTGTTCATCATTTTCCTGTAAAGGCAAACGACTAAGGGCATCAGCATTTGCCATTTGATTTCCAGGCTTGTGTACGAAAGTGTATTCGTTTGCTGCCAGACTTTAAGCTCTGTTAGTATTTCTATATCTTCTTTCTATGTGCCTCTTCTTTCTAGCACAGACTTTAATCTCGGCTTTCTTTTTGACTTCTCTATTAGCCTGACGTCTCTCAGATGGAAGCTCAATTTGTCTGAGCTCAGCGGCTGAGTCTCCCAAAATTTCATCTCTCAGCTTCTTGGAAAATTCTGCGACTTTTGTTTCCAAAGCCTCTTTGGCTTCATGTCAATGTTTCTTCAGCTCTTCCGTCTCTTTTTTGTATTTGTTTGCTGCCTCCTGGAAAATTAAACATTGCTGTGTCTTCTCTGCCAACTCATTCTTCAGTTAGTTCAGAGAGGTGCTGAATTCTTTCTGTTTCTCTTCAGACTTCTCCAGAGGTACAAACTCCGACCTGAGGGAATCTTGTAGTGGGTGAAGGTCTTTTAACAAGTTTTCTCTCTGCCTTCAAAGGTTGCTCACCTCATCTCAAACTCTGTCATCAAGCAGGCTCTCTTCAAGTTTCTTCTGCTGTTCTTCCAGGTTTTGGCTTAAGACAGGCTGCATTTCTTCAGGTTGTTGAGTCCTTACACACTCCTTTTCCAAAACAGAAACACTTCCGGCTTCCTTTTGGGATCTCAGTGGCCAATCAAGGTTGATTTCCCTTAGCCAATGTCGCCTTAGAAGGCTTGGTCCTCTGCCTCTCAATACCGACACTGGTAGCTTTGCCAATTGGCTTCCATAATGGGCAGTTACTCTGCTTATGCCTTTCACTTGAATGTCTTCTCCCGTGTATGTTTTTAGCTTGGCAGCTGTTTGTTCTAAACTTAATTGATGTTCACCATTATTCAGATATCTGCAGGTCTGTTCCCCAATTACTGTAGTGGAAGCTCCTGTGTCCATTTCTATTCTAACAGGTTTGCCATTTACTTTCACTGTGACGAATATTGCTTCTGTCTTTCCAACTTTCCGATTAAACAATGAGTAAATGTCTGAATTTGTTGTTTCAGACTCTTCTACACTGTAGATTTCATTGGGCTTCTTCTTGTGTTTACAATCCTGCCTGAATCTTTCCTTGCACAGCCTCATTATAGGTCCATCTCTGTGACAATAGTGGCATTCGAATTTTTTAAACTGCCAATCGCTAAAAGACTAATTGTTTCCACCTCCATGTAAAGGCGAATGAGTAAGGCTATTGCCGTTTGCAATTTGATTGCCAGGTCTATGTGTGAAAGTGTATTTCTTTGCTGTCAGGATTAAGGTCCTATTAGTATTTCTGTATCTTTTTTCCAAGTGTCTTCTTTCTAGCACAGACTTTAATCACGGCCTTCTCTCTTTGACTTGATTCTTCGATTTCGCTGCTAAGTTATTTTTCTTTATTCTTCGGCTAGCGGGGGCTGTTTCCCATTTCTCGGTGAGTCTCGCATTTTTGTACCCTTTTCAGCTGGGGTTTCCCACCCGATGTGGAGGACGGCGCCATTTTACGTGCCCTGTATGGTTTTTGAATCTCTTACTGTGCTTTCTATGGCCAGCGCTGTCTCGAGCACCTTCCTGAAATCCAGGTTCACTTCAGACAATAATCTTTTCTGAATAGTGTCCTCATTCAAACCACACACAGAACGATCTCTGAGCATGTCGTTTAGAGTCGTACCAAACTCACAATGTTCCGTTAGCTGCTTCAAATTTGCCATGTAGCGTGTAATTGCCTCACCTGGGGGTCTATCTCATGAATTAAACCTGAACCTCTGCATCGTGACTGAGGGCTTGGGTTGAAAATAACCCTTCACGAGGTTCACCAATTCATCAACATTTTTCCAATATGGGACACTGGGTGCCATAAAACTGCAATTTAGACTGTAGGTTTTGCTCCCATAAGTACTCAAGAGGATTGCTCACCTCCTCTCTTCCCCTGTAATCTCGTTCGTTTGAAAAAAGAATGTGAGGCATTCTATGTAATGAGACCATCATCTGTGGCTGGTTCAAAAGGATCAATTATCCCAAAAAGTGGCATTTTGAGAGGGGATAACTTCTTCGATTGTAATGGAGCTTGCTACTTACACCCACTGGGCGAGGTACAGTGCTGAGTTCTTTTTAACTGGATTTCTTCTGTTCAATCCTGTTTTATCCTCATCGCCAGTTTGTTGTAAGAGTGGCTGAGTTGCTGTTATTGGAGGTAGAGTTGATCCACAGACTTTCTTGGGTGGAAACATTAAGTTTATTTACAATATACTCAACAGCAACTACGCGTGTGCTTTCAACTCCAACTCTATCTCTACAGAAACTGCTAAGGTAGCCTGTGCAAGTCCCCTATTGGTTACCATAGGCCATGTGATCTCTCCTCACAAGTACTATTCTTAAAGTTACATTAGATGCTAAATAAAAACATAAATCCTACAGTTAAAGGAAGAGGGGAAATCAGCCAGTGTTCCTGATCCTGATCAACAGTGCAACACCTCCTAAGTATTGACCCATCGACAATGCAGCACTCCCTCGGTACTGACTCTCCAACAGTGCAGCACTGTCTCAGTACTGACCTTCTGACAGTGCAGCACTCCCTCAGTACTGACCCTCTGACAGTGCGGCACTCCCTCAGTACTGATCCTCTGACAGTGCAGCACTCCCTCAGTACTGACCCTCTGACAGTGCAGCACTCCCTCAGTACTGACCCTCTGACAGTGCAGCACTCCCTCAGTACTGACCCTCTGACAGTGCAGCACTCCCTCAGTACTGACCCTCTGACAGTGCAGCACTCCCTCAGTATTGACCCTCTGACAGTGCAGCACTCCCTCAGTACTGCACTACAAGTTTCAGCCTGGATGATCTACTTAAGCCTCTGGAGTGGGACTTGAACTCAGGACATTTGGACTCAGAGCCTAGTTTGCTCGACACTGAGCCACAGCTGTTACCAGGCTCTGGTCGTCACACGTTTTCTCTGATGTGTCCTGCGGAGTGCAGCATGTGGTTTGAATCTGGAATGAATTTCCTGACAGTGTGGTGGAGGCTGAGTCAATCGCAGGCTTTAAGAATAGGGTAACTACACGAAAAGACAAAAACTGCAAGGCTATCAGGAAAACTCCTGGGAATGAGAGTGGATGAGTCAATCTTGGAGGGAGCTGATACTAATAGGATGGACAGAATGGCCTCATGCTGTACTCTAACCATTCGAAGATGCAAATCTATAAAAAGCTGTTCAGGCTGGAGGGTCAGATGGAGCTTTCAGGATTGGGATTGATAGCTGTTGGGGATGGGGATTATTGTGTTTTTTTTGAAAGCTGCCATCAAACAGCTCTCTCACTCCTGCTTCCATTGGAAACAAATCTCTCACCATCTCCAGTGTTCCTTCTAACTCATCCCTTGTCAGTGGGGCCACTGTGTATGTTCCTAACTGAGTTTTATTACCGATCTATCAAGCAGCTCCCAAACTGTACACAAGACTCCCTTTTTTTATTCATTCATGGGATGTGGGTGTCGCTGGCTGGGCCAGCATTTATTGCCCATCCCTAATTGCCCTTGAGAAGGTGGGGGTGAGCTGCCCTCTTGAACCGCTGCAGTCCATGTGGTGTAGGTACATCCACTGTGCTGTTAGGGAGGGAGTTCCAGGATTTTGACCCAGTGACAGTGAAGGAACAGTGATATATTTCCAATTCAGGATGGGGAGTGGCTTGGAGAGGAACTTCCAGGTGGTGGTGTTCCCATCTATCTGCTGCCCTTGTCCTTCTAGATGGTAGAGGTCGTGGGTTTGGAAGGTGCTGTCTAAGGAGCCTTGGTGAGTTCCTGCAGTGCATCTTGTAGATGGTACACACACTGCTTCCATTTGCTTACATAATCATTATGTATGTTTTATACTATTGATTTTGTAAACTCTCAACATTGCACTTCAGATGTGATCTTATCTCCCTTTTCAAGTTTGGAACATCAGACACTGATGGTTAGCAATACTCCACAGGAACAGGAGGAAACCATTCAGCCCCTCCAACAGATTCCACCATTTCTGGCTAATTTGCAACTTAGTTTGGTTAATGCCCTTAATTAACAAACAGCCCTCAGTCTCAGGGTTGAAAGCTGTAGGGACTCCAGCCTGAACAGCTTTTTGGGGGCGGGGGTGAGAGTTCCAGATTTCCACTGCACCTCGCTGTATCATCCCCAGCCAGCCTGGCTCCCATCTTGTTCCGCCCTTTTCTCTGGACTCCCCACTCACAGGAAGTAATTTGTCTTTACCGATCCTATCAAAATCCTTTTCAAATTTTAAACAGAAAGGATTACAAACTTTAAATCATAGAATAATACAGAACAGGAGAGGCCATCCTGTCCCTTGTATCTGTGCTAGCTCTCTAAGATACAGCTCTCCAATTACTTCCACTCCCCTGTTCTGTATCTATCCCTCTGTTAATTTCTCCCATTTTAACTTATCCAGTTGCCTTTTGAAAGTATCGCCTGAATCTGCTTATGTTGCTCTTTCTGGCAGCACGTTCCAGATCACACACAATAAAAGGCTCATCTCCCTCTGCGTCTTTGACCATTTCCCTTCAATCTGTGTCTCTCTGCTTACCCACCCTCTCCTATTTGACAAAACCCATCGTGATTGTAAACAGCTTCTAAGAAATCTCTTTTTAACTCAGTACAAAGGCAAAATACTGGCGATGCTGGAAATCTGAAACAAACAGAAAACTCCTGCAAATACTCAGCTGGCCAGGCAGCGTCTGTGGAGAAAGAAACGGTGAACAGTTCAGGTCAGGACCAGTTACTCTGTTCTGATGGAGGGTCGCGATATCTCTGTTTCTCTTTTCAAAGGTTCTGCCAAGCCTCAGTACTTCCAGCATCTTCTGCTTTTACTTATCTTAACTTTCTCTGCTTGAATTAGAAATACTCCAGCAAGTACAGTCTCTCCATGGACCAGTGTCTGTGCAATCTGATCTCATCATTCATGTGCTGCACCCTCCAAGGACATTCTCCGGATGGAATGTGCGAGATTTGTGCTGTGACCAAATCATGTTGCAGAATAAATACTCTTCACAACGAACGTCTGTCCTGTCCTCACCCGATCACCCGACACATTCTCATCGGCCAGAGCTGACAATCAGCTCCCTGTCTGCTTCAGTGTGTCCCCTACCCAGGGGACATCTCCACTCCGGGGGGGAGTCTGTTACCCGGGGGGGGGTCTGTTACCCGGGGGGAGGCTGTTACCCGGGGGGGAGTCTGTTACCCGGGGGGGAGTCTGTTACCCGGGGGGGAGTCTGTTACCTGGGGGGAGTCTGTTACCCGGGGGGGAGTCTGTTACCCGGGGGAGAGTCTGTTACCCGGGGGGGGAGTCTGTTACCCGGGGGACATCTCCACTCCGGGGGGGGGTCTGTTACCCAGGGGGAGTCTGTTACCCGGGGGGGAGTCTGTTCCCCGGGGGGGAGTCTGTTACCCGGGGGGGAGTCTGTTACCCGGGGGGGAGTCTGTTACCCGGGGGGGGAGTCTGTTACCCGGGGGGGGAGTCTGTTACCCGGGGGACATCTCCACTCCGGGGGGGAGTCTGTTACCCGGGGGGGGAGTCTGTTACCCGGGGGGAGTCTGTTACCCGGGGGGGAGTCTGTTACCCGGGGGGGAGTCTGTTACCCGGGGGGGGAGTCTGTTACCCGGGGGGGAGTCTGTTACCCGGGGGGGGAGTCTGTTACCCGGGGGGGAGTCTGTTACCCGGGGGGGGAGTCTGTTACCCGGGGGGGGAGTCTGTTACCCGGGGGGGGGTCTGTTACCCGGGGGGGAGTCTGTTACCCGGGGGGGGGGTCTGTTACCCGGGGGGGAGTCTGTTACCCGGGGGGGGGTCTGTTACCCGGGGGGGAGTCTGTTACCCGGGGTGGGGTCTGTTACCCGGGGGGAGTCTGTTACCCGGGGGGGGGTCTGTTACCCGGGGGGAGTCTGTTACCCGGGGGGGGAGTCTGTTACCCGGGGAGTCTGTTACCCGGGGGGGGAGTCTGTTACCCGGGGGGGAGTCTGTTACCCGGGGGGGAGTCTGTTACCCGGGGGGGAGTCTGTTACCCGGGGGGGAGTCTGTTACCCGGGGGGGAGTCTGTTACCCGGGGGGGAGTCTGTTACCCGGGGGGGAGTCTGTTACCCGGGGGGGAGTCTGTTACCCGGGGGGTCTGTTACCCAGGGGGAGTCTGTTACCCGGGGGGGAATCTGTTCCCCGGGGGGGAGTCTGTTACCCGGGGGGGAATCTGTTACCCGAGGGGGGTCTGTTACCCGGGGGGGAATCTGTTACCCGAGGGGGGTCTGTTACCCGGGGGGTCTGTTACCCGGGGGGGGAGTCTGTTACCCGGGGGGTCTGTTACCCGGGGGGGGAGTCTGTTACCCGGGGGGGAGTCTGTTACCCGGGGGGGAGTCTGTTACCCGGGGGGGAGTCTGTTACCCGGGGGGGAGTCTGTTACCCGGGGGGGAGTCTGTTACCCGGGGGGAGTCTGTTACCCGGGGGGGGAGTCTGTTACCCGGGGGGGGGTCTGTTACCCGGGGGGAGTCTGTTACCCGGGGGGGGGGTCTGTTACCCGGGGGGGAGTCTGTTACCCGGGGGGGAGTCTGTTACCCGGGGGGGGTCTGTTACCCGGGGGGGAGTCTGTTACCCGGGGGGGAGTCTGTTACCCGGGGGGAGTCTGTTACACGGGGGGGGTCTGTTACCCGGGGGGGGAGTCTGTTACCCGGGGGGGAGTCTGTTACCCGGGGGGAGTCTGTTACCCGGGGGGGGGAGTCTGTTACCCGGGGGGGTGTCTGTTACCCGGGGGGGAGTCTGTTACCCGGGGGGGGAGTCTGTTACCCGGGGGGAGTCTGTTACCCGGGGGGGGGTCTGTTACCCGGGGGGGGAGTCTGTTACCCGGGGGGGAGTCTGTTACCCGGGGGGCACCTCCTGTCCAGTTGTAGCTCAATTGCTACTGATTTCTGTCAGTGACTTGCTTAGCAGCTCGCGTCAGTCTGGGACGTCCTGTGTGGACTGGGATTGGGACTGGGATTGGAATGTGGACTGGGACTGGGGTGTTCTGTATGGACTGGGATTGGGATTGGGATGTGGCCTGGGACCGGGGTGTCCTGTATGGACTGGGATTGGGATAGGAATTGGGATGTGTCCTGGGACCGGGGTGTCCTGTATGGACTGGGATTGGGATAGGGATTGGGATGTGGCCTGGGACCGGGGTGTCCTGTATGGACTGGGATTGGGATAGGGATTGGGATGTGGACTGGGACCGGGGTGTCCTGTACGGACTGGGACTGGGATAGGGATTGGGATGTGGACTGGGACCGGGGTGTCCTGTATGGACTGGGATTGGGATAGGGATTGGGATGTGGACTGGGACCGGGGTGTCCTGTACGGAGTGGGATTGGGATAGGCATTGGGATGTGGACTGGGATCGGGGTGTTCTGTATGGACTGGGATTGGGATCGGGATGTGGACTGGGACCGGGGTGTTCTGTATGGACTGGGATTGGGATTGGGATGTGGACTGGGACTGGGGTGTTCTGCATGGACTGGGATTGGGATTGGGATGTGGACTGGGACCGGGGTGTTCTGTATGGACTGGGATTGGGATTGGGATGTGGACTGGGATCGGGGTGTCCTGTACGGAGTGGGATTGGGATTGGGATGTGGACTGGGACCGGGGTGTCCTGTACGGAGTGGGATTGGGATAGGCATTGGGATGTGGACTGGGATCGGGGTGTTCTGTATGGACTGGGATTGGGATTGGGATGTGGACTGGGATCGGGGTGTCCTGTACGGAGTGGGATTGGGATTGGGATGTGGACTGGGACCGGGGTGTCCTGTACGGAGTGGGATTGGGATAGGCATTGGGATGTGGACTGGGACCGGGGTGTCCTGTACGGACTGGGACTGGGATAGGGATTGGGATGTGGACTGGGACCGGGGTGTCCTGTATGGACTGGGATTGGGATAGGGATTGGGATGTGGACTGGGACCGGGGTGTCCTGTACGGAGTGGGATTGGGATAGGCATTGGGATGTGGACTGGGATCGGGGTGTTCTGTATGGACTGGGATTGGGATTGGGATGTGGTCTGGGACCGGGGTGTTCTGTATGGACTGGGATTGGTATTGGGATTGGGATGTGGACTGGGACTGGGGTGTTCTGCATGGACTGGGATTGGGATTGGGATGTGGACTGGGACCGGGGTGTTCTGTATGGACTGGGATTGGGATTGGGATGTGGACTGGGATCGGGGTGTCCTGTACGGAGTGGGATTGGGATTGGGATGTGGACTGGGACCGGGGTGTCCTGTACGGAGTGGGATTGGGATAGGCATTGGGATGTGGACTGGGATCGGGGTGTTCTGTATGGACTGGGATTGGGATTGGGATGTGGACTGGGACCGGGGTGTCCTGTACGGAGTGGGATTGGGATAGGCATTGGGATGTGGACTGGGATCGGGGTGTTCTGTATGGACTGGGATTGGGATTGGGATGTGGACTGGGACCGGGGTGTCCTGTACGGAGTGGGATTGGGATTGGGATGTGGACTGGGACCGGGGTGTCCTGTACGGAGTGGGATTGGGATAGGCATTGGGATGTGGACTGGGATCGGGGTGTTCTGTATGGACTGGGATTGGGATTGGGATGTGGACTGGGACCGGGGTGTTCTGTATGGACTGGGATTGGGATAGGGATTGGGATGTGGACTGGGACCGGGGTGTTCTGTATGGACTGGGATTGGGATTGGGATGTGGACTGGGACCGGGGTGTTCTGTATGGACTGGGATTGGGATTGGGATTGGGATGTGGACTGGGACCGGGGTGTTCTGTGTGGATGCAACCTCCCTCCATGGCTCCTTTTTGCTGTGTAATTATGCGATGGTGCTTCCCATTAGAGTCTCTCTCGCACACTTACCTCAATCATCAGACTCAATTATTCTGACATCACCACAACCTCCCACAGTCCTTCATCAAAGTCAATCCAAAGCTACTTTTAACCATAATTAGCATAATTTCCATTCTAATGGGAGGATGGAATATATAATGTGAAACTGTAGCTGAAGCAGGAGTAAGACAGAAATCTGACATTAGGAATTCTCTCACAATACCACAAGCTACTCACCATCTCACTCAAAGCTGTCTCTCTCCTCAGCTCATTGGCAGCCTCACACACCCAGAGAGTGTGGGAAACACATCTGACCCCTGATTGGTTCAAACCCAGTACAGGCATTCATGATGGTCACCTGCAACATGCATTAGGCCCTTTCAACATGCAAATCAAATCACTCCCTCAGTACTGACCCTCCGACAGTGCAGCACTCCCTCAGTACTGACCCTCCGACAGTGCGGCACTCCCTCAGTACTGACCCTCTGACAGAGCGGCACTCCCTCAGTACTGACCCTCCGACAGTGCGGCACTCCCTCAGTACTGACCCTCCGACAGTGCGGCACTCCCTCAGTACTGACCCTCCGACAGTGCGGCACTCCCTCAGTACTGACCCTCCGACAGTGCGGCACTCCCTCAGTACTGACCCTCCGACAGTGCGGCACTCCCTCAGTACTGACCCTCCGACAGTGCGGCACTCCCTCAGTACTGACCCTCCGACAGTGCGGTACTCCCTCAGTACTGACCCTCCGATAGTACAGCACTCCCTCAGTACTGACCCTCCGACAGTGCAGCACTCCCTCAGTACTGACCCTCTGACAGTGCAGCATTCCCTCAGTACTGACCCTCCGACAGTGCAGCACTCCTTAAGTACTGTAAAAGGAGAGACAGCCTGAAGTATAATAGAGTCATAAAGGTCTACAACACAGAAAAAGGCCCTTCGGCCCATCGAGTCTGCGCCGCTGAAACAAGTACCTAACTATTCTAATCCCATTTTCCAGCACTAGGCCCATAGCCTTGTTTGCCATGGCATCACAAGTGCACATCCAAATACTTCTTAAACGTTACGAGGGTTTCTGCCTCTACCACTCTTTCAGATAGTGAGTTCCAGATTCCCACCACCCTCTGGGTGAAAAAATTCTTCCTCACACCCCCTCTCAACCTCCTGCCCCTTACCTTAAATCTATGCCCCCTGGTTATTGATCTCTCCACCAAGGGGAAAAGTTCCTTCCTGTCCACCCTATCTATGCCCCTCATAATTTTATACACCCCAACATGTCCCCCTTTAATCTCCTCTGCTCCAGGGAAATTAACCCCAGTCTATCCAATCTCTCCTCATAACTAAAACTCTCCAGCCCAGGCAACATCCTGGTAAATCTCCTCTGTTCAGGTCTGTGGTGTGTGACTGTCCAGGGTATTACTCTCTGAGCCAATGGAAGCCACACCATCTCTTGGTTAAGCCTGAATGCAGCTGCTGCTGGAGTTTACTAACCGGCTTCAAAGGGGCAGCTGGAAACTGTCAGTCGTTCCTTACCCTCCACTCACTTATTCCCTCCCAGGTAGCCTCCCGCTCTCCCCTACCCCAAGCAAACTGCCTCTGAGCTGTGTCTGGTGGACTCTCTGGTACAGTTTCCCTTGAGTGCAGGGATAGCAATAATTGGGTCACGGAAGCACTTCAGGAATGTTCTCGGGTCCACGGTACAGACACTTTCCTCTAAGCAGCAAAAATAGGCACCAGAACTGGAGATCCCCGGGACAACCGAGGATTTAAAACTGAAAATGTCATAGGACAAGGAGGGTTATGGCAATTTCTGGGTCATAATTCAGTACAGAATTAAGTAGAGAGAGTTTGTGTTGAGCTTCACTGGAGGAGCAGCACCTTGTTTTCCAACTAGGCGCTTTACAGCCTTCCAGACTGAATATTGAGTTCAACAGCTTCAGGTCATGAACTCTCTCCTCCATCCCCACCCCCTTTGTTTTCTTTACTTTTCATTAATTTTTTTCCACTTATTTTCATAATTATTATTTTTTAAATTTATTTCCATTTTCATTCATTGTTTTATCCCCAGCTTTTAGCCTATTTTCGATCTTTCTTCTCCCACCCCACACCCACTAGGACCGTCTGTCACTTTCCAGAATGCTTACCCTGGTCCGGACATTATCACATTTTGCTTTCTTAATGTCCCCATTAGCACCTCCTTTAGCCAGTATCACTACCATTAACACCCCTTCGACCGTTTGTTTATGACATCTTTGTCAATCTCTCCTTTGCCTTCACCTATCACTGGCCCTCTATCCAGCTTCATCTATCCCACCCCCTTAAACAGTATAAATGTCATCACATCTCTACCTCCCTTTAGGTCTGAAGGAGTCATACGGACTCGAAACGTTACCTCTGTCTCTCTCTCCACAGATGCTGTCAGACTTGCTGAGTTTTTCCAGTATTTTTTATTTTCACTTTAGGATGGGAGGTCTAGTTATTTGTCTGCACTGTTTCACCTTGTTGCTTTTGTGGTGAACACATCAAAAAGACTGTCAGATACCCTCATGGCTAATAACGAGAAAGGGAGAGGAAGCAGAATTCATTATCAATTGTTAAGAAAGTCGAGTTGCTGCCGAACCTTTGCCATGGAGAGTCTGTGAGGTAATTGAGTGAGGAGGATGGGGTGGGTATCAGCACCAAGTACAAGGTAAAGAAGCCGAAAGGCCAATTGTTGAAATTTTATATTGAAAGTGATTCACAAAAAGTTAATTAAAAATAGGAAAACTTTGCATAGCTCGAGAAAGGATGAAGATGTTGGTGTTATGATGGAGGGGATTTGTCAGCACAGGAGTGAATGGTTTCCACTGACTGGCCCATTGATCATGCAGCAAGTCAAGGTCCAACAGAAAGAACTGAGGCCCGAAGGTGCATGTGAATACACGAGAGACGACAGAAATTCAAGGAGTGACATGCTATCAAGTTTCTGAAAGTTTGTGCTGATCAAGCCTCTGCCGACCATAACACTGCTGAAGGGCTTATTGATGAGAGCACCATGCTCATTTCAGATGAAAGCCTTTCACTGAACAAATTTGCAATGCTGACAAGATGAGTCTGTTCTGGTGGGATGTCCCTAGGAAACCATTAGCAATGGCTGAGGAAAGTGCACCAATTGGGGGTTAAGGACGCCAAGGAGAGATTGACTGTCCTTGGCTCTGCCAATGAGGCTGGTGCACACACAGATGCAAATTGACTGTAATTGGGAAGAGCAAAGATCCCAGGAGCTTCAAGGGTATTCGGACATTACCTGTTCACGACTGTGCCAATATGAGAGCCTGGGTAACCAGGGACATGCTTTCTGATTGGTTTCGCAACCACTTTGTGCAGGAGGCACATGCACATTGTAGCGGGACATGAACTGTAAAATCATGTTGCCCCTCCCCAATCGTTAAGCACATTCCCCTGCTGAACTGGTGAAGAACAATGTTTTCACTGTTTACTCTCCACCCCCCCAACCTAATGTCATTAATTCAGCCAATGGACCAAAGCAATTTTCGATCTGTGAACTTTAAATATAAAGACATCTTCTTGAACAGTTTGCTTGGTGCTGTGAGCAGAGGCTTGTGGCTGGAAGACTTCCAAAAGGAGTTGACAGTTAAGGACACCATCTCTGCAGCTGCTAACGCCTGGTACCTTGTTGATAAACCTGGCCAACAGCTGGCACAGCCACAGCAATGTTCATTGAAGGTGAAAATATTGACAAAGATTTTGTTGGTTTTCATGTGAACAAGGAAAAAAATCTGGTAAACCAGCTGCCTGAGAATGTAAAAAGTATATTAATGGAATGTGTGAATAAGCTGGAGGCCGAGATTATCCAGGGAGTGTTTAGCGTTGATAACAACCCTTCCATCACGCATTCTCTGACTAATGGGGGGATGCAGAAACGCTGTTATGTCAACATCAACTTGATGATGAGGATGACATGGTGAAACTGGCAGGGAAAGTGCCCATAGACAATATTATTAAGGTGTGTGAGAGTTGGCAGGTGCATTCGAGCAAAGTGCATTTATAAGTGAGCAAAAACACAATGTCAATCTATAAAATAAAAGACAAACTTATGAAACAAAAACCAACGCTGATCAGGCAAATGAAAAACTGATCAAGAATGTCTCCCAGCAGACTACATCGACACTCTGAACCCTCTTCTCCCAGCAGAGCACATCGACACTCTGAACCCTCTCCTCCCAGCAGAGAACATCGACACTCTGACCCCTCTCCTCCCAGCAGAGTACATCGACACTCTGAGCCCTCTCCTCCCAGCAGAGCACATCGACACTCTGAGCCCTCTCCTCCCAGCAGAGTACATCGACACTCTGATCCCTCTCCTCCCAGCAGAGCACATCGCCACAGTGATAATGCTACTGGACTGATAATCCCGAGGTCTGGACTCTTGCTGTGAAGACATCAGCTTAAATCCTACTGGTGGAATTCATACGCTTTTAATTAATGAAGCTGGAATAAAAAGATAGTTTCATTAATAATGATCATGAAACTACCAGATTGTCATAAAAAACCATCTGCTTCAGGGAAGGAAATCTGCTGTCCTTACCCAGTCTGGCCTACACGTGACGCAAGACACACAGCAATCTGGCTGACGCTTAACTGCCCTCTGGAATGGCTGAGCAAGTCACTCAGTGTAGGTAGCTCACCACCACCTACTCACATCCCTAGAAAAATAGAAAAGATATCAGGTCAATTCAACCTGCTCTGTTCCAATTGGGGCACATGGGATTGGGGGTAATATATTGGCACAGATTGAGAATTGGTTAGCAGACAGCAAACAGAGAGTAGGAATAAATGGGTCTTTTTCAGAGTGGCAGGCGATGATTAGTGGGGTACCCACAGGGCTCAGCGCTAGGGCCCCAGCTATTCACAATATATATCAATGATTTGGATGAAGGAAGCAAAAGTAATATTTCCAACTTTGCTGATGACACGAAACTTGGTGCAAATGTGAGTGGTGAGGAGGATGTTAAGAGGCTTCAAGTCGATTTAGACAGGTTGAGTGAGTGGGCAAATACATGGCAGATGCAGTATAACATGGATAAGTGTGAAGTTATCCACTTTGGTAGGTAAAACAGAATGGCAGAGTATTATTTAAATGGTGATAGATTGGGAAATGTTGATGTACAAAGGGACCTGGGTGTCCTTGTACACCAATCACTGAAAGCAAACATGCAGGTGCAGCAAGCAGTTAAGAAGGCAAATGGTATGTTGGCCTTCATTGCGAGAGGACTAGAGTACAGGAGCAAGGATGTCTTACTGCAGCTGTACAGGGCCTTGGTGAGACCACACCTGGAGTATTGCGTGCAGTTTTGGTCACCTTACCTAAGAAAGGATATACTTGCCATAGAGGGAGTGCAGCGAAGGTTCACCAGACTGATTCCTGGGATGGCAGGTTTGTCATATGAGGAGAGATTGGGCTGACTAGGCCTATATTCACTGGAGTTTAGACAGAATGAGAGGAGATCTCATTGAAACATATAAAATTCTGACAGGGATGGACATACTGGATGCAGGGAGGATGTCTCCTCTGGCTAGGGGAGTCTAGAACAAGGGGTCACAGTCTCAGGATACGGGGTAGACCATTTACGACTGAGATGAGGAGAAACTTCTTCACTCAGATGGTGGTGAACCTGTGGAATTTTCTACCACCGAGGCTGTGGAGGCCAAGTCACTGAATATATTTAAGGAAATAGATTTCTAGACTCTAAAGGCATCAAGGGGTATGGGGAGAGAGCGGGAGTACTGCATTGAGATAGAGGAACAGCCATGATCATATTGAATGGCGGAGCAGGCTCGAAGGGCCGAATGGCCTACTGCTGCTCCTATATTCTATATTTCTATGTTTCTCTGGCTCCGAGGATTTTGGATAACAAATAGACGGAGATGTATATAGATCTGCAAATAAACAAGAATGTTTATGGTGTTTTAGGGTAACAGACAAACCCTCGAGTATCCCCATCTAAACCTCAAACCCAAGACAAAACAGTCTGGGTGGAAATGCATCCTCGGTTACAGAGGGAAGAAAGGGTGGAAATTGCAGAGGCTCTGGACACAATCCTTCAATCCTCCGTGGAAAGGGGGCTGATAGCAGAGAGATGGAGGACGCTCCTGTTTTAAAAATGAGAGGTGGATAAACACAGTAATAGCCCTGTCATATCGATGATAGGAGGGGCCAAGGATCAACCCTTGGGGGACACCAGAGGTAACAGCGTGGGAGCAGGTAGAGAAAACCATTGCGGGAGATTCTCTGACTACGATTAGATAGATACAAATAGAAGCAGGTGAGAGCAGCCCGACCCAGCTGGGCGACAGTGGAGAGGTGTTTTTGCATTCACGGGATGTGGGCCTCGCTGGCTGGGCCAGCATTTATTGCCCATCCCTAGTTGCCCTTGAGAAGGTGGTGGTGAGCTGCCTTCCTGAACCGCTGCAGTCCATGTGGTGTAGGTACACCCACAGTGCTGTTAGGGAGGGAGTTCCAGGATTTTGACCCAGTGACAGTGAAGGAACAGTGATATATTTCCAAGTCAGGATGGTGAGTGACTTGGAGGGGAACTTCCAGGTGATGGTGTTCCCATCTATCTGCTGCCCTTGTCCTTTTAGTTGGTAGTGGTCGTGGGTTTGGAAGGTGCTGTCTAAGGAGCCTTGGTGAATTCCTGCAGTGCATCTTGTAGATGGTACACACACTGCTGCTACTGTGCGTCGGTGGTGGAGGGAGTGAATGTTTGTGGATGTGGTGCCAATCAAGTGGGCTGTTTTGTCCTGGATGGTGTCCAGTTTCTTGAGTGATGTGGGAGCTGTACTCATCCAGGCAAGTGGAGAATATTCTATCACACTCCTGACTTGTGCCTTGCAGATGGTGGACAGGTTTTGGGGAGTCAGGAGGTGAGTTACTTGCTGCAGGATTCCCAGCCTCTGACCTGCTCTTGTAGCCACAGTATTTATATGGGAGTCCAGTTCAGTTTCTGGTTAATGGTAACCCCCAGGATGTTGATAGTGGGGGATTCAGTGCTGGTAATGCCATTGAACATCAAGGGGCGATGATTGGATTCTCTCTTGTTGGAGATGGTCATTGCCTGGCACTTGTGTGGCGTGAATGTTACTTGCCACTTGTTAGCCCAAGCCTGGATATTGTCCAAATCTTGCTGCATTTGGACATGGACTGCTTCAGTATCTGAGGAGTTGTGAATGGTGCTGAACATTGTGCAATCATCAGCGAACATCCCCACTTCTGACCTTATGATGGAAGGAAGGTCATTGATGAAGCAGCTGAAGATGGTTGGGCTGAGGACACTACCCTGAGGAACTCCTGCAGTGATGTCCTGGAGCTGAGATGACTGACCTCCAACAACCACAACCATCTTCCTTTGTGTTGGGTATGACTCCAACCAGTGGAGAGTTTTCCCCCTCCTATTCCCATTGACTCCAGTTTTGCTGGGGCTCCTTGATGCCACACTCGGTCAAATGCAGAACAACAATAAAAATAAAAATACCTGGAAAAACTCAGCAGGTCTGGCAGCATCTGCGGAGAGGAATACAGTTAACGTTTCGAGTCCGTGTGACTCTTCAACAGAACTGTTCTGGCTGAAGCTTGTAGCAAATGCTTCAGCCTTACCCAGCTGTTGGAGGAGGATGTTGTGGTCAAACCGGGTCAGAGGCTGCAGACAGGTCGAGAGGGACGAGGAGGGAAAGTTTACCTTTGTCACAGTCACTGAGGATGTCATTGGTGACTTTGGTTTGAGGTGTTTCGGTGCTGTGACAGGGGTAGAAACCTGATTGGAGGGATTCAAACATGGAGTTCTGGGAAAGATGGAAAAGGATTTGGGAGGTGACAACATGGTTCAAGACTTTGGAAAGGAAAAGGAGGTGAGAGATTGGATGGCAGTTTGCAAGGACAGAGGGGTCAATTTTTGAAGAGAGGGTTGATGAGAGCAAGTTAAAGGAGAGGGTGTGTTCTAACTCCTGATAGCCAGTTAGTAAGGATGAAACCAAACTCTATTCAATTTAGACTTTATTCAGCAAGTGAAACATTACATATGAACCCCACCTAACTTAACCACGACATTGTGTCATTAAGTATCTCTTTATACTATTTTGATACCCATAAAATAAACTAATTAACAAATAAACTAATTAACCAATTCACAACCCCTTAAAGGGCCAATGTAACAAAAAGACAAAACTTAAAAGGAAACTTACGCAATGAAACTAAACTGTTGTCGCCCGGGCTGATGATCACTTCAGCCCCCGTGGTGCCCACCGCTCACAGAAGGGCCTTAAGCAGGTTAGTGGACACCACATGCCCCCTCTCCAAGGGACTCCCAGCCACATGCATAGGGGCAGACAGTCAGGTCAGAGTCACCTTGGCCAGGCCCAGGAGCAGGCCCATGAGGAGGTCACCTGATCTGCCTGCCCCGCAACCCACTCTTACTCTTTTGAGCAGATCAGTTGAACAAGAAACAAATTAAAAAGGGTAGTCCCTTAAAGGGACATTGCAACAAAGTGATAAATTTAAAGGAAATTTATCAAACGCAAATGAAAATGTGGTTCTGAGGGTTGGTGATGCACCCCAGCCCCAAGTGCCCACTGGCGATGGAAGGCCTCGCGTGGACACAGCTCCCTCCCCAGGGAGGCCTGGCTAGAAACATAGCCACAGAAGAAGGGCAGGCAGTTGGGTTGGACAACCCTCTTCAAGGCCAGCAGGAGGCAGTAATCTCATTTGCCTGCCCCCCTCGGCAGTGTCTCTTTATATGTGCTCAAGTAACAACTCAATAAATGGCCCCCACCTGCATATAGTTAATCACAATTGATAAAATTAATGGGAGGGACAAGAAGTGAAGAGAGAGAACTGGCGACAATATTGGCCTCATCGGGGTCGGGAGGTGGTCAGTAGTTTAGTGAGAATAACATCTAGAGAATCAGAGGTGGGTCTCATGGACAAGATGAGCTCAGAGAGAGCATGAGAGAGATAGGAAAGAAACTAGGGATAGAGGAGAGTTTAGGGCTATGGGGTGGGGACAGGAGGGACCTTTCAAAGTTGCAGGTGGGCTAATGGCAGGAGAGGACCAGACAGGGGCAGTGGATTAAATTGTCTCCATCTTTGTGACAAAGAATTTCCTTCCACTTGTTGCTGGAGGTGAGGGTGGAGGGGACAGGGGAGAGGAGTTTAGAAGACGGTTTGCAATAGAGAAAAGAAGCCGGGGGTTATTTTTGCGTTCCAGGATAAATAATGAGCAGCTTTAGCTGACATGAGCAGGATCCGAAACTGTTTTAAATAGTCCAGTCAAATCTGACGGTGAATCAGTGAATATTTCCAACTTGCCTTGCTCGGACTGAAGTGAGCGGAGATGAAGGCTGTACCACCGGGAACAACCAGTGTGAGAGACAGAAATGATTCCATTAGGGGCCAGGTGAGGGTGTCCCTGAGTAAATCAGTAGCTGCAGAAATGTTATGGCAAATGGAGGGGTAAAGGCTGGAGAATTAGGAATTTGAAAGTGTAGTTAACTGATTTGGGGAATAGGTTTTTCCAGGGATGGAGACAGAAGGAGGTAGGACTGGGAGATGGACCGGGGATATGGGTGGAGAGTGATACAAGGAAATGAGATGACCTTATCTGTGGTTGATTTGATGGGACTAACAAGACCATGTGAGATGGCAAGTTGAAGATGTTGGCCGTGAATCTGGATTGGGGGGGTTCAGATGGAGTGAGAGATTTAGGGAGGGTAGGAGGGCAGTGAACTGAGAGGAGAGAGAGCCTGATGAGTTGAGATAGAGGTTGAAATCACTGAGGATGAGAAAGTTGTTCGGTGCAGCAGCTGAGGGAGGGTAAAAGCGAAGGAATCTCAGTGAGAAGGTTTTTATCATGCTTGGGAGAGTTGGACAAAACAATGATTTAAAGTGAGAGGTGAGAGGGGGTGAACAAGGTGAGATGCTGAAAGGAGGAGAAAGTTCCAGAAGAGTGCAGAGTCAGGCCGAGTGAGAAGCACCGTGGTCTTGAGATGGGGTGAGTGGTGAAAGATGAGAAGTTGGGCAGGGAGGGTTCCTAAAGGTGGAGGATGGCATCACAGCCCTCAGCCGGGAGGGGGGAGGAGGGGGGTGGTGGGGGGGGAGCGGTGGGGGAGGGGGTTGGCATCAGCCCTCAGCTGGGAGGGGGGGGAGGGGGAGGGGGAGGGGGGAGGGGGGAGAGAGGGGGGGGTTGGTATCAGTCCTCAGCCGGGAGAGGGGAGGAGGGAGGGGGGGGGAGAGGAGGGGAGGGGGAGGGGGAGGAGGGGGGGGGGGGAGAGAGGAGGGGAGGGGGAGGGGGAGGAGGGAGGGAAGAGGGGGGGAGGGGGGAGGGGTGGCGGGTGTTGGTATCAGTCCTCAGCCGGATCTCCATTAAAGCCGTGGTTTGATGTGATCTGTTACAATAGTTCCTGGACGGTAAAGGGCCATGTTCACAAGTGAACGGACATTCTTTAGGGAGACTCCACAGGGTCAGCAGTCGGATGAGTGAGTTTGACAGGGAAGAGATTTGCAAGATTAGGCCCCAAAGGCTACATTGGGTGGGAAAGATGATGAGCGAGTAGGATGGGGGTAAATGGAGTAGCCACTCACAAGGAGTCAGTGTCGAATAGCTCACCAAATCTATTGGAGGATGTCAAGAGAGGACCAGATGGAAACTGTAGGCTTACCTAAGAAAGCGTCAAACTGGGATGATGGTAAGAGAGCAGGAAGTTCAAGGAGTTCTGGAGGGTTGGGCAGGGAATCAGCCCCTGCTATCGTGTTGGATTGTTCAGTTCTACCCTGTTGCTGGCCTGACTGGGGACGCGTAGCTTGCATTGCACTGAAATCATTCAGCAACTGATCGAAGATCCAATATCGAGAATAATGAAATCATTCAGCAACTGATTGAAGATTCAATATCTAGAATAATGATATTCATTCAAAAACTGATTGAAGATCCAATATCTAGAATACTGAAATCATTCAGCAACTAATTGAAGATCCAGTATCTAGAATACTGAAATCATTCAACAACTGATTGAAGATCCAATATCTAGAATACTGAAATCATTTAGCAACTGATTGAAGATCCAATACCTAGAATACTGAAATCATTCAGCAACTAATTGAAGATCCGATATCTAGAATACTGAAATCATTCGGCAACTAATTGAAGATCCAATATCTAGAATACTGAAATCATTTAGCAACTGATTGAAGATCCAATATCTAGAATACTGAAATCATTCAGCAACTGATCAAAGATCCAATATCGAGAATACTGAAATCATTCAGCAACTAATTGAAGATCCAATATCGAGAATACTGAAATCATTCAGCAACTAATTGAAGATCTAACATTTAGAATACTGAAATCATTCAGCAACTAATTGAAGATCCAATATCTAGAATACTGAAATCATTCAGCAACTAATTGAAGATCTAACATCTAGAATACTGAAATCATTCAGCAACTAATTGAAGATCCAATATCTAGAATACTGAAATCATTCAGCAACTAATTGAAGATCTAATATCTAGAATACTGAAATCATTCAGCAACTGATTGAAGGTCCAATATCGAGAATAATGAAATCATTCAGCAACTGATCGAAGATCGAAGGTCCATATCTAGAATACTGAAATCATTCGCTCTAGACTAGACTATTCTAACAAACTCCTGGCTTCTCTTCCACATTCTAACTTCAGTAAACTTGAACCCAACTAAAGCTCTGCTGTTTGTGTTCTAACTTACAAGTCCCATTCACCCATCACCCCTGTGCTCACCGAACTATATTGGCTCTCAGGCTGGCAATATTTTCATATTAAAATTCTGATTCTTGTTTTCAAATTCCTTCATGTTCTTGCCCTTCCCCCCCCTGCAATCTTCATCAGCCCTATAACTCAGAGATCTCTGACTCTTTTAATTCTGGTCTCCACAGCATCCTCAATTTTAATCCCTCCACCACTGGTGTCCGTGCATTCAGCTGCTAACAGCCCAAGCTCTGGAATTCCCTCCGTAAACCTCTCCACTTGTCTCTCCTCCTTTAAGAGGCTCCTGAAAACTGAACTCTTTAACCAAGCCATAATATTGCCTTGCATGACCTGATGTCAGATTTTATTTGACAAATGCTCCTGCAAAGCACCGTAGGATGTTTTACTCCTTTTAAAAGTGCTGTATAGGAACAGCAGGAGGCCATTCAGGCCCTCGAGACTATTCCTCCTCCATTCAGTTAGATCATTGATGATGTGTATCTTAACTCCATTTAACCCACTTTGTTCCATATCCCTAAATCCCCTTACCCAACATCTGTCAGTCTCAATCCCCTTACCCAACATCTGCCAGTCTCGATCCCTTACCCAACACCTGCCAGTCTCGATCCCCTTACCCAACATCTGCCAGTCTCAATCCCCTTACCCAACATCTGCCAGTCTCGACCCCCTTACCCAACACCTGCCAGTCTCAAACCCCTACACCAACATCTGCCAGTCTCGATCCCCTTACCCATCATCTGCCAGTCTCGATCCCCTTACCCATCATCTGCCAGTCTCGATCCCCTTACCCAACATCTGCCAGTCTCGATCCCCTTACCCTTCACCTGCCAGTCTTGATTCCCTCAGCCAACATCTCAGTTTTAAAACAGTCTCAGTTTTAAATGCTCCAATTAAACCCCAACCCCAATAGCCTTTCAGGGGGCGAGTTTCAGATTTCCGCTCCCCTTCGTGTGCTTCCTGACATCACCCCGAAATTTTAAAATTCTGCCCCTTGTTCTGGACTTCCTGATCAGAGGAAATAGTTTCTCTCCATCGACCCTATCAAATCCTTTAAGCATCTTAAAGCCCTCAATTAGATCACCCCTTAATCTTCTATACTCGAGGGAATACAAGCTGGGTCTGTGCAACCTGTCCTTGTAATTTAACCCTTTCCACCCTGGGATCATGCTGGTGAATCTGTTCTGTACCCCCTCCAAGGCCAATAGATCCTTCCTGAGGTGCGGGGCCCAGAACTGAACCCAGTTACTCCAGGTGAGGCCTGATGAAGGTCCTGTTATAATTGAGGAGCCAATGATGTCTGCACTGGCTCCTGTCTCTCCACATAACTGAAGTCCCTTATATCTGGTGGTACTTTTCTGTCTCATAAGACCCAGGTTTGTGCCGTGGTGGTCAGCTCAGTTTTAAGCATCACCTTAGGGCTGATGTGTCTCAGGGGCCCCACTCTGGCACTGGCAGTCACTGCTGCATTTGCTGCAGAGGAAGACAGTGGCAGAGAAGTGGCAGGATTCACTGTCCTCTGTTCCTCTGGGACCTCTTCTCAGCCAGCTGAGCTCTTTGTTTCTGGTCACCTCTTCCAAACAGTCAGCTCCAGGGGTCATGGCCGTCAGTGACTGTCTCCCAGTTGTCAGTGTCCATGTCTGTCATCTTCATATCTCACTCGCAGTTTCCTGTGTAGCAGAGGTATGGTTGTCCAGGAGGTCGTGACCCAGTGACCAGTTCACTGTATAGAAGGTCTTTGGGTATACGACCATCATCCATCTGATGAGCATGGACGAGCCAGTGCAGATGTCATTGGCTTAGCAATGAGGATATGTCGATGGAATTAGCACACTCCAGGACCTCTGAGTTATTGACCTTGTCCTGCCTGGAGATGCTGAGGATATATCGGAGACAGTGAAGGTGGAAAATGTTCAGCTCTTTTTCCTGCCCAGCATATGCTGTCCAGGTCTCACCCAGGTGAGGAACGCACTGAGGACACAGGCTTAGTAGACTTGCAGTTTGGTGTTCTCCATCAGTTTGCAGTTCCACACTCTCTTGCTCAGCTTGGATATAACAGCTGCAGCTTTGGACATGCATGTGTTGATTTCAGCATCAAGTGGCAGATTGCTGGTGATTGTGGAGCCTAGATATGTGGAGCCTAGATATATGAAGCTAGCAACAACCTCCCATGTTACATTGTCAATGCTGATATATGGCAATATTTTAGCATCCTGGACCATGACATTTGTCTTCCTGATGCTGATGGTCAAACTAAACACTTTACAGGAGTGAGAGAGTCTGCTGCTGAGGGTCTCCCGCAATGTTAATGTGGCTTTGTCAGTGTAGAGCAAACCTTTGATGAGGACTTGGCACATTTTGCCTAGGATCTCAGGCAAGCAAGGCTGATAAGCTTTCCATCAGTTCTGGTATGTAAGTAGACACCCTCTGTAGATGACCTGAAGGCTTATGACAGCAGCAAAGAGAAGAATATGCCAAAGAGTGTCAGTGCCAGAATGCAACCCTGTTTGACCCCATTGCAGATCTCAAAAGATTCTGATGTTGCCCCATCATGGCTGACCTTACCCATCATGTTGTCATGCAAAGAAGAGATCACATTGAGCAGCTTTGGTAGGCAACCAATTATCTTCAGCAGCGTAAATAGACCACCACTGCTCCCCTGGTCATTTCCTTGGTGAGATTAATGAAAGGAATGTATGTAGTGGTCTCCACTGTTTACCGCGTTTCCCTTGCAGCTGCCCAGCTGGAAAAACCATGTCAGTTGTAAATCTTCCAGTTCTAAAACCAAACTGGGATTCAGGCTAGATGCAATCAGCCAATATCAGCAGTCTGGCAAGGACCCTGGTTTTTAACATGACTAAAACATCTATTTTGTGCTTTTGCAAGAAACACATTCCATTTGCACCAACCGTGAATGAACTATCACATCGTCCTGACTTTCAATTATATTTCCCGCAGAAGATTGATAATTAGAATATTGGCCTGGGGTTGCGTTGAGATGAAGTCCTTGTAAAAAACCCAGTGTTTGATCAAATGTTTGGAGGGCATTTTTATAATAACTTGTAGCAGCTTTTGAACATTCACCAAGTGATTGAGAGAGGAGGAGGAAAAGGAAATGATTCAGGAATGGTCAGTGTTAGATTGAGAAAGACAGGAAAATTAACACAATGTCATTCCCTTCATCCACAACCTTCCCCACAACTAAAAGAGTTCACGATAAGGAGAAGTTGCAGCCTGTTTTCTGGTCAGCTTATACGGGTCATCTGATCAAGGTCATTTTACTACTTTTGAAAGACAGGAACAGCTAATTATGGGGTGTCCAGTTTGGTCTCCTGAAAATCCAAGTGAGGAGATGAGGTGCCTCCTACAGCTGACAGGTTGATGTGATGTGTCCCACGCTCTGGGGCTCATGGCCGCAATCGCACTTTGGATCATCTCTCATCTTCCAGTTATGGAGCAGGCAGTCACGCTGTCCACACTCTGTCCGGATTCAGTGAGCATTGTGTCCACTGTCTTCGTGTGAGGTTAAAACCAGGAACCTCTGCTGTTGGTTCTTTAAGCTCCCTGTGTCCCACAATTCAGTCCATCTGGATAGTGGGTTGATGGCAGTTCCATGAATATTAGCTGCTGTTTCCCTGAATCGGTGTGATTTTAAACACTTTCTATGGTGGATTTTTCAAGTCTTGGTGAATGGGAAGGTTGGTGTTTTTCATAACTTTCTCCATCTGAGGGACCATGCTGGTGACACAGTGTGGGACAGCACTGGGAGTCATTCTGACCAATCGGACTTGTGTATACGCTGTTCTCCTGGTGTTCAGCTACATGTCCACTACTTGTGTGGCAGTTGCTGGACAATGAGATAAATCGATATGCTACAGCAGAGAAGACTGGGGTCACTTCAGGTCAGGTGTTACATACAAAACAGGAACAGGAGGAGGCCATTCAGCCCCTCGAGCCTGCTCCGCCATTCAATAAGATCATGGCTGATCTGAATATGTTTCGAACTCCACATTTCCATCTACCCCTGATAGCCTTTGATTCCCTTGCCTAACAAGAATCTATCTACCTCCGCCTTAAAAATATTCAGTGACCCCGCCTCCACCACCTTCTGAGGCAGAGAGTTCCAAAGTCGCACAACCCTCTGAGAGAAAAAAATTCTCCTCATCTCTGTCCTAAAAGGGCGACCCCTAATTTTAAAACAGTGCCCCCTAGTTCTGGATTCACCCACAAGAGGAAACATCCTTTCCACATCCACCTTGTCAAGGCCGTTCAGGATCTTGTATACTTCAATCAAATCACCCTTCACTCTTCTAAACTCCAGTGGAAACAAGCCCAGTCTGTCCAACCTTTCCTCATAAGACAACCCACTCATTCCAGGTATCAATCTAGTTAACTTCCTCTGAACCGTCTCCAATGTATTTACATCCTTCCTTAAATAAGGAGATCCAAAACTGCACACAGTATTCGAGATGTGGTCTCACCAATGCCCTGTATAACTGAAGCACAACATCCTTACTTTTATGTTCAATTCCTCTCATAATAAAGGATAGCATTCCATTAGCCTTCTTACTTACTGTACCTACATACTAACTTTTTGTGACTCATGCACTAGAACACCTAGATCCCTCTCCCCCACCCCACCAAAATCCTGCAGTTGTTCTCCGTTTAAATAATACTCTGCTTTTTTATTCTTCCTGCAAATGTGAACTACTTAATTTTCCCACATTATAGTCCATCTGCCAGAATTTTGCCTATTCACTCAACCTATCTATGTCTGTCTGCAACCTCCTTATGTCCTCTTCACAACATACTTTCCTACCTATCTTTGTGTCATCTGCAAATTTAGCTACTTTGCCTTCGTTCCCCTCAACTAAGTCATTGATATAAACTTTAAAAATGTTGAGGCCCCAGTACAGACTCCGTGGGACTCTGTGTCACATGCTGCCAATCAGAAAAGGACCCATTTATGCATACTCTGTTTCCTGCCAGCCAGCCAATCCTCTATCCATGCTAATATATTATCTGGGGAAGACAAATTTTACAAAGCTGAGAGGTAAACTGGTGAGAGTGGACTGGATACAGCTGCTAGGAGGGAAAATGGTGTCAAATCATTGGGAGGTATTCAAAGCGAGATTCTAAGGATACAGTGTAGACATGTCCCCACAAAGAAAAAGGGCGGTACTGTGAAATCTAGAGCCCCCTGGTTATCCAGCAGCATACAGGGTAAGATAAAGCAAAAAAATAAAGCTTTTGACAGTCACAAAATACTTAATACTATAGAAAGCCTAGAGGAGTATAGAAAGTACAGGGGTGAAGTAAAAATAGAAATTAGGAAAGCAAAGAGAGGATACAAAAAAATATTGGTAAGGTAAATCAAAGAAAATCCTAAGATGCTTTACAAGTACATTAACAGTAAGAGAATAACTAAGGAAAAGGTAGGGCCTATCAGAGATGTATATGATAACTTGTGGGTTGATGCTGAAGATGTGAGCAGGGTTCACAATGAGTATTTTGTCTCTGTCTTCACTAAGGAGAGGGATGATGAGACATTCTAGTTAAAGAAGGGGAGTGTAAAATATTAGATACAATAAGCATAGCGAGAGTGGAAGTGCTGGAGGGACTGGCATCCTTGAAGGTGAATAAATCACCAGGGCCAGATGGATTGTATCCCAGGTTGTAGAAGGAAGCCAGGGAGGAAATAACGGATGCCCTGAGGATCATTTTCCAATCATCACTACATACAGACAAGGTCTCAGAGGATTGGGGGTCTGTGAACGTTGTGTCATTATTTAAAAAGGATGTGAGGGATAGGCCAGAAAATTATAGGCCGGTCTGTCTGACTTCAGTGCTGGGCAAAGTATTGGAATCAATTCTGAGAGACAGGATAAACTGTCACTTAGAAAGACACAGATTGATCAGTGATAGTCAGCATGGTTTTGTTAGGGGAAGATCATGTCTTACTAGCATTTTTTGAAGAATATTTTGAGGAAGTAGCAAGGAGGATTGATGAGGGTAGTGTAGTGGATGTTGTCTACATGAATTTTGGTAAGGCATTTGACAAAGTCCCACATGGCAGACCGGTCAAGAAAGTGAGATCTCAGTGTTAGGAAATAGAGATGGTTTAAGAAAGTTATATTGGAATTTGTAGGTATTAGGAATAGGTTTTGGCTTTAAAATTTAAGTTTAATTTGTAGTTCTGTATCTGTGTTAAGAAGAGGTCAATTTGAGTTTTAGTTTCACTTTAAAAAGGTACCTGCATTTCTAATGAGAGTTTTATGACTTAAATTGCTAAGCAAACACAAGAGTAGAAGAATGGGGCTGTTGCCTAGTAACAGGGGTCCAGAAAGGCCAGTCCCTCCCACAGACACACACAGAAAAACTAAAGAAGTTCAGTTTGAAGCCAAGACCCCAGAGAGACTGGACACTGGGAGAGGTAGCTGCAGATTTCCCAAAAGGACCAAAAGGTCCCAAGTCCAAAGGAGTGAGACAGAAACAGGGGAAAGTCACAAGCAGACCTTCTAATCAAAGGAAGAACAGGAACCTGGAAAAGGTACTGTTAATGAAGTTAAGAGTGAGGGGCAGAGAGAAAGGCTTCAAGCTTCAGGCTTAAAGAGACAAAATTTGTAGAAAGCAGATTTAAAGTGAGAACAGCTTGCAAGAGGCCAGAAGGTTCAAAGAGACAACTGAAGGTCAGTAACACTTTGCCATGGGCATGTGAAGCAATGGTGCTGTTGATGGCTGAGTTGCTGAGAGAGTGTGTGTGTGTAAGACAGTTTGAATGCATGTGGTGACCCAGGGTAGAGGAACATCAGAAGGAGAGTTTGAAACCCTGGAGGTGAACCCTTGCAGAAGGTGTCTGAGAGAAAGTGTCAGTTTGGGAGAAGATTCCAAAGTGAGTTCTTGGAGAGTGGAGATTGGAATCCCTCATGTGAAGGATGGAATTCAGTGAGACTGGTTGACTCATGGCGTGATAAGCGTCTGGGGGAAGATGAGGAGAGGTCCATAGCGTTTGTTTGAGGTGGCATCTGTCACTTGGTTTCGGAGTGCGGTGTGTCTGACCACAGGGTGCCATAGGTTTACATGGACTGTGAACTTACTGTGAACATTAGAGTATAAGGTATTGTTTGTAACTTGTGTTATCCTTACAAATCTGTATACATCTGTAAAGGTATAGTTGTGGGTGAAGGAGTATTGTAATATAGTTCAACTTTTCTTGTTAAATAAATGTTTTATTCTTTTGTTAAAAGTTCATCAGCTGATCAGGTGACTCTGTTCAGTAGCCACTCTCCACGTATCTAAACAAATAAATAATAATTTGGACCTACCAAGCCAGGTTCCACTCTGGGATCAGGCTTGTCCAGGGGTAAGGTAACCTCAGCTGGGATCAGAACAATGGGATAGAGGGGAAGGTGGTAGATTGGTTCAGTGACAGGAAACTAAGGTTGATGGATGTTTTTACAAATGGAAAATGGTTTCCATTGGTGTTCCTCAGGGCTCAGAGTTGGGGCCCTTGCTGTTTGTTGTATATATTAATGATTTAGACTTAAATGTGGGAGGAATAGTTTGGAAATTTGCAGATGACACAAAAATTGGCTGTGTAGTTGATAGTGAAGAGGATACTGTCGACTCCAGAATGACATCAATGGTTTGGTTGGGTGGGCGGAGAAATGGCAAATGGTATTCAATCTGGAAAAGTGTGAGGTAATGCATTTGGGGAGGGCAAACAAAGCAAGGGATTATTCAATAAACAGGATGATATTGAGGGGGATTGAGGAAATGAGAGACCTTGGAGTGCATGTCCACATGTTCCTGAAGGTGACAGGACAGGTGGATAAGGTGGTAAAGAAAGCATATGGAATGCTTTCCTCTATTGGCTGAGGTATTGAATACAAAAGCAGGGATGTAATGCAGGAACTGTATAAAACGCTGGTTAGGCCACACTTGGAATATTGCGTGCAATTCTGGTCGCCACATTACCAGAAGGATATGGAGGCGTTGGAGAGGGTGCAGAGGAGGTTTACCAGGATGCTGCCTGGTCTGGAGGTTATTAGCTATGAGGAGAGGTTGGAGAAACTCGGATTGTTCTCACTAGAGCGACGGAGATTGAGGGGCGACTTGATAGAAGTTTACAAAATTGAGTGGCATGGACAGAGTAGATAGTCAGAAGCTTTTTCCCAGGGTGGAAGAGTCAATTACTAGGGGACATAGATTTAAGGTGAGAGGAGAAAACTATAGAGGAGATGTGCGGGGCAAGTTTTTTACGCAGAGGGTAGTGAGTGTCTGGAATTCGCTGCCAGAGGAGGTGGTGGAAGCAGGTACGATAGTGATGTTTAAGAGGCAGCTTGACAAATACATGAATAGGATGGGAATAGAGGGATACGGACCCCGGAAGTGCAAAATGTTTTAGTTGACGGGCAATATGATTGGCGCAGGTTTGGAGGGCCGAAGGGCCTGTTCCTGTGCTGTACTTTTCTTTGTTCTTTGTTCTTTAATACCAAATCTAACATAACCTGCTCTCTGGTTGGCTTCAGAACATGCTGCTCTAAGAAACTATCTCGAAAGCATTCTAAGAACTCCACATCCAGGCTACTACTGCCAATCTCATTTTTCCAGTTCACAGAATCACAGAGTCACAGTGCAGAAGAGGCCCTTCAGCCCATCGAGTCTGCACCAACATCTGAGAAATGCCTGAACTACCTACCTAATCCCATTTACCAGCACTTGGCCCATAGCCTTGAATGTTATGATGTGCCAAGTGCTCATCCAGGTACTTTTTAAAGGATGTGAGGCAACCCGCCTCCACCACCCTCCCAGGCAGCGCATTCCAGACCGTCACCACCCTCTGGGTAAAAACGTTTTTCCTCACATTCCCCCTAAACCTCCTGCCCCTCACCTTGAACTTATGCCCCCCTTGTGACTGACCCTTCAACTAAGGGGAACAGCTGCTCCCTATCCACCCTCTCCATGCCCCTCATAATCTTGTACACCTCGATCAGGTCGCCCCTCAGTCTTTCTGCTCCAACGAAAATAACCCAAATCTATCCAACCTCTTCATAACTTAAATGTTTCATCCCAGGCAACAGTTGAGATGTAGATTAAAATTTCCCATGATTATTGTTGTCCCTTTATCCCAAGCACCCAATATTTCTTCTTGTATATTTTGTCCTACATTGTGGTTACTGTTAGGGGGCCTGTAGACCACTCTCAGTAGTGACGTCCTTCCCCTACTATCCCTCAACGCCACCCAAACCGATTCTACATCCTGATCTCCTGAACCACGGTCATCATTAACTGTTGCACCAATGCCATCCTCGGTTAACAGTGCTACCCCTCCACCTTTACCTCGCTCCCTGTTCTTCTTCAAGGTCATATATCCCTCAATAATCAGGCCCAATCCTTGTAATCCTGCAGCCAAAGCTCTGTAATGGCTATGAGATCATATTTATTTACTTCAATGTGCACTACCAATTCATTTACTTTGTTACAAATGCTACACGTGTTCAGGTACAGAACCTTAAATTGTGCCATTTTGTTATCTTTGTAACGTCTTGACTATTGGTGCACTCTTAGGTTTTATCTCTGTGTCCCTTGCTGCTATTCTATGACCCTCATTTCCCATATTACTACTATGCTCCCCTGCCTTGAATCTACCCCTTGATTTGCTCTACCCAAGCTTGATCCCTCACCCCACTGTTGTTGAGTTTAAGGCCCTCTCTACTTTCCTAGTTATGTGATTCGCAAGAACACGTGTCCCAGGATGCCTCATGTGTAGACTGTCCCAACAGTACAGTCCTCACTTTCCCCAGTACTGATGCCAGTGCCCCATGAACCTGAACCCACTTCTCCCACACCAGTCCCGTACATTCATCCCTCTAATCTGATTTGTCCTATGCCAATTTGCATGCGGCTCAGATAATAATCCAGAGATTATTACCTTGGATATTCTGTTGCTTAATTTGGTATCTAGCTCCTCATACTGACTATGCAGAACCTCTTTCCTTGTCCTGCTTATATCGTTGGTACCTACATTGACCATCAGACATGAGCAGATGTCCCGAACCCTAGCACCGGGCAGGCTACACAACCACCTGGACTCTCGCTCTTTGCTGCAGAGAACAGTGTCAATCCCCCTCACTGTACTGTCCCCTAATATCACTACATTCCTATTTGTTCACCCCCGCTTGACTGGTATCCTGTACCATGGCGCCACGGCTAGCCTGAGTGTAGGCCTCACTTTCATCCATACAGGTTGTGAGAACCTCAAACAAAAATAGGAAATGCTGGAGAAACTCAGCAGGTTTAGCAGCATCTGTGGAGAGAGAAACAGAGTTATGCCTTGATGTTTGGTGGTGGGGTTATGGTCCAGGGGGAGGTAGGAAGAAGTGTTTGAGAGTTGGCGCTCAGCCTCTGTGAGGTAGAGGTCAGTACGCCAGACAACAACAGCACCTTAAATCTAATTGACATTTGCAAAGTCTGAGGTTCCTCCACTACTGTCTGCTCAGTCCCATTACCTGCCTCACTGACAGTCACATCCTCCTGTCCCTCCCTGCTGACCAAAATAGACAGCCCTATTCTAAGAGGTGTGGCTGTCTTAGGAACAAAGTGTCCAGGTATTTCTCTTCCTCCCTTATGTTGCGCAGTGACTGCAGTTCAGCTTCCAGATCAATAATTCTGATCTGGAATTCCTCCAGCTGTTTACACTTCCTGCAGATGTGTTTGTCCTGGATCGCCTTGGCATCCAAAAGTACCTAAATTCCACAGTTGCAACACAACACCTGTCCTGCCATTGTTACTTATATTATTTAGTTAACTCAATTTAATTACTCACTTAATTAACCTAGGATAATTCATATGTATACTATACCTCTCCCCCATGCACCGAATTCCCACGTGAACCTAATTCGCTACACATTCGGTCTCCGTCTCACTCTGGTGTAGTTGTCTGTCTCCTCATCCACCCCTTACAGACTATGCAGTTTGAAAAGCCTGTCTTTTTTATAGACCCTCTGATGAGTCACTAGCTAGTTTAGCTTCCTGCTACAGTAATTAACACAGCTTGAAGCAACTGCTTTCAGGTGATTGACAGATAACTGCCACTCCATGCAGTTCTCTGTTTAACAAGTTAAACTAACTTAGCTGAAGGTTAGTACTGTGTCAGATCTTGATTCTTAATCTATAGTTAAAACCTGAAAAGGACTTTCTAGAACTTACCATGTGAACCTAATTCACTACTCACTCAGTCTCAGTCTCACTCTGGCGTAGCCAGCTCTCTCCTCACGCGTTCCTGGTGTGACCAAGCCCCACGGGAATCCAGTGACACCATTGGAGCACTTTCATGGGTTTCTTAAACATAGAAACTAGGAGCAGGAGTAGGCCATTCGGCCCTTTGAGCTGCTCCGCCATTCAATATGATCATGGCTGATCCTCTATCTCAATGCGATACTCCCGCTCTCTCCCCAGACCCCTCGACACCTTTAGAGTCTAGAAATCTATTTCCTTCTTAAATATATTCAGTGACTTGGCCTCCACAGCCTCGGTGATAGAGAATTCCACAGGTTCATCACCCTCTGAGTGAAGAAGTTTCTCCTCATTTCAGTCCTAAATGGTCTACCCCGTATCCTGAGACTGTGACCCCTTGTTCTAGACTCCCCCCGCCAGAGGAAACATCATCCCTGTATCCAGTCTGTCCATCCCTGTCAGAATTTTATATGTTTCAATGAGATCCCCTCTCATTCTTCTAAACTCCAGTGAATACAGGGCCTAGTCGGCCCAATCCCTCCTCATACAACAATCCTGCCATCCCAGGAATCAGTCTGGTGAACCTTCGCTGCACTCCCACTATGGCAAGTATATCCTTTCTTCAAAACTGCACACAATACTCCAGGTGTGGTCTCACCAAGGCCCTGTACAGCTGCAGTAAGACATCCTTGCTCCTGTACTCAAGTCCTCTCGCAATGAAGGCCAACATACCATTTGCCTTCTTAACTGCTTGCTGCACCTGCATGCTTGCTTTCAGTGACTGGTGTACAAGGACACCCAGGTCTCTTTGTACATTAACATTTCCCAATCTATCACCATTTAAATAATACTCTGCCATTCTGTTTTACCTACCAAAGTGGATAACTTCACACTTATCCACATTATACTGCATCTGCCATGTATTTGCCCACTCACTCAACCTGTCTAAATCAACTTGAAGCCTCTTAACCCCCTCCTCATCGCTCACATTCCCTCGTGATTTTGTGTCATCATCAAACTTGGAAAATTACATTTGGTTCCCTCGTCCAAATCATTAATATATATTGTGAATAACTGGGGCCCAAGCACTGATCCCTGTGGTACCCCACTAGTCACCGCCTGCCATTTGGAAAAAGACTCATTTATTCCTACTCTCTATTTCCTGTCCTCTAACCAATTCTCAATCCATCGGTGTTAATGAGATGTGGCCAATCAGTGCGAGCCCTCTCTAGGGTAACACCAGATATTTGGGGCTGAGCTCATGCATAAGTCACCTTTGGCTGAAACATAGACATAGAAACATAGAAACTAGGAGGAGTAGGCCATTCGGCCCTTCGAGCCTGCTCTGCCATTCATTATGATCATGGCTGATCATCCAACTCAATAGCCTGCTCCCGCTTTCTCCCCATATCCTTTGATCCTTTTCACTCCAAGAGCTATATCTAACTCCTTCTTGAAAACATAGTGTTTTGGGCTCAACTACTTTCTGTGGTAGCGAATTCCACAGGTTCACCGCTCTCTGGGTGAAGAAATTTCTCCTCATCTCAGTCCTAAATGGTCTACCCCATATCGTCAGACTGTGACCCCTGGTTCTGGACTCCCCCACCATCGGGAACATCCTTCCTGCATCTACCCTGTCTAGTCCTGTTAGAATTTTATAGGTTTCTATGAGATCCCCCCTCATTCTTCTGAACTCCAGTGAATATAATCCTAATGGACTCAATCTCTCCTCATATGTCAGTCCCACCATCCCAGGAATCAGTCAGGTAAACCTTCGCTGCATTCTCTCTATAGCAAGAACATCCTTCCTCAGATAAGGAGACCAAAACTGTACACAATATTCCAGGTGTGGTCTCACCAAGGCCCTGTACAATTGCAGCAAGACATCCCTGCTCCTGTACTCGAATCCTCTGGCTATGAAGGCCAACGTACCATTTGCCTTCTTTACCGCCTGCTGCACCTGCATGCTTACCTTCAGCGACTGGTGTACGAGGACACCCAGGTCTCGTTGCACATTCCCCTCTCTCAATTTATTGCCATTCAGATAATAATCTGCCTTCCTGTTTCTGCTACCAAAGTGGATAACCTCACATTTATCCACATTATACTGCATCTGCCATGCATTTTCCCACTCACTCAGCTTGTCCAAATCACACTGAAGCATCTCTGCATCCTCCTCACAGCTCACCCTCCCACCCAGCTTTGTGTCATCTGCAAATTTGGAGATATTACATTTAATTCCCTCAATTAAATCATTAATATATACTGTGAATAACTGGGGTCCCAGCACCGATCCCTGTGGTACCCCACTAGTCACTGCCTGCCATTTGGAAAAAGACCTGTTTATTCCTACTCTTTGTTTCCTGTCTGCCAACCAGTTTTCTATCCATCTCAATACACTACCCCCCAATCCCACGCGCTTTAATTTTACACACTAATTTCTTATGTGGGACTTTGTTGAAAGCCTTCTGAAAGTCTAAATAAACCACATCCACTGGCTCCCCCTCATCAACTCTACTAGTTACATCCTCGAAAAATTCCAGTAGATTTGTCAAGCATGATTTCCCTTTCGTAAATCCATGCTGACTCTGTCCGATTCTGCCACTGTTTTCCAAGTGCTCAGCTATTAAATCTTTTATAATGGATTCTAGAATTTTCCCCATTACCGACGTCAGGCTGACTGGTCTATAATTCCCTGTTTTCTCTCTACGTCCCTTTTTAAATAGTGGGGTTACATTAGCTACCCTCCAATCTGTAGGAACTGTTCCAGAGTCTACAGAATCTTGGAAGATGGCCACCAACAAGGGTGTAATGTTTGCAATTCTCCAGCCCTCCAGCACCTCCCACGAATCCAGGGAACATTGAAAGATTATTGCCAGCGCCTCTGCAATTTCCACTCTCACTTCCTTCAATATTCTTGAAGGCATCTCATCCGGACCCAGTGCCTTATCAACTTTAAGTACCGACAGCTTATCCAATACCAACTCCTTATCAATTTTAAGCCCTTCTAGTGACGGAGTTTCCTCCTCTGTCACCATGGCCTGGGTAGCATCTGCCTCGTGGGTAAAGACAGGTGCAAAGTATTCATTTAACACCTCAGCCATGCCTCTTGCCTCTACGTGTAAATCCTATTTTTAGTCCCTAATCGGCCCTACTCCTCCTTTTACCACCCTTTTATTATTAATGTGCTTATAGAATACTTTGGGATTTCCTTTTATGTTAGCTTTTTTCATAACCCCTCTTTGCTTCTTGTATTTGCTCTTTCACATCCCTTCTGAACCTTCTGTATTTAGATTGGTTCTCAGTTGTATTTGCTACCTGACGCCTGTCATAAGCACATCTTTTTTTTCTTTAACTTGATTTCTATCTCCAGGGAGTTCTGGATTTGTTTGTCCTATCCTTCCCTTTTGAGGGAACATATATTGACTGTGCCCAAACGATATCCTCTTTGAAGGTGGCACATTGTTCAGCTACTGTTTTTCCTGCCAACCTTTGGTTCCAGTGTATCCGGCCCAGCTCTGTTCTTGCCCCATTGAAGTCCACTCTCTGCCAGTTGATTATTCTTACTCTGGATTGACAAATGTGATTTTCCACCGTCATCCTAAACCTTATGATACAATGATCACTGTCCCCTAAATGTTACCCCACTGTCACTTGATCTACTTGGCCCACCTCATTCCCAAGAGCCAGGTCATTCCCAATGCCTCCTTTCTTGTTAGATTGGAAACATACCACTGTAGAAAATTCTCGTGAACACAATCTAGGAACCCTTGTCCCTCTCTGCTCCTTACGCTACCACTATCCCAGTCTATATACAGGTAATTAAAGTCCCCCATTATAACTACCCTATGATGTTTACACCCATAGGAGACTTTCATTTGCCAGGCAAAGCCACAGAACCTGTGAGATGTTTAGCCCTTGGTGGGATGACACATTGTTCACTGATCAAATGCCTATCCATGCAGGAAGACACAAGAATGGCTCAATCATATGAACAAAGAACAAAGAACAAAGAAAAGTACAGCACAGGAACAGGCCCTTCGGCCCTCCAAGCCTGCGCCGATCATATTGCCTGTCAAACTAAAACATTTTGCACTTCCGGGGTCCGTATCCATCTATTCCCATCCTATTCATGTATTTGTCAAGCTGCCTCTTAAACACCACTATCGTACCTGCTTCCACCACCTCCTCTGGCAGCGAATTCCAGACACTCACTACCCTCTGCGTAAAAAACTTGCCCCGCACATCTCCTCTATAGTTTTCTCCTCTCACCTTAAATCTATGTCCCCTAGTAATTGACTCTTCCACCCTGGGAAAAAGCTTCTATCTACTCTGTCCATGCCACTCATAATTTTGTAAACTTCTATCAAGTCGCCCCTCAATCTCCGTCGTTCTAGTGAGAGCAATCCGAGTTTCTCCAACCTCTCCTCATAGCTAATAACCTCCAGACCAGACAGCATCCTGGTAAACCTCCTCTGCACCCTCTCCAACGCCTCCATATCCTTCTGGTAATGTGGCGACCAGAATTGCACGCAATATTCCAAGTGTGGCCTAACCAAGGTTCTATACAGCTGCAGCAAGACTTCCCAGCTTTTATACTCAATACCCCTGCCAATGAAGGCAAGCATGCCATATGCCTTCCTGACTACCTTAACCACCTGCATTGCCACTTTCAGTGACCTGTGGGCCTGTACACCCAGATCCCTCTGCCTGTCGATGCACTTAAGGGTTCTGCCATTTACTGTATAATTCCTACCTGTATTAGACCTTCCAAAATGCATTACCTCGCATAATTTCCTCGCAGATTTGTTCCTCTATATCCTTCCCACTAGCTGGTGGTCTATACATTACACCCAGCAATGTAATTGCACCCTTCTTATTCCTTAGCTCTAGCCAAATCAATTCTGTCCTTGAATCCTCTGACACATCCTCTTTCTCCAGTACTGCAATACTCTCCTTAACCAAAAATGCTGCCCTTCCTCCTGTTTTCCCTATCCTATCTTCTCTAAACACCTTGTAACCTGGAATATTTAACACCCAGACCTGCCCTTCCTTAAGCCAGGTCTCTGTTATCACCACAACACCATAATCCCACATGGCAATCTGTGCCTGTAACTCCCCGATTTTATTTACTATACTCTGTGCATTCACACACATGCAGTGTGACCCTGATTTAGACTTCATTACTTGCTCCCTTACTCCGACTCCATTTATTAACTTCCTATTCTCTATTTTAGTGCTATCTGCCTCTCCCAGCATTCCATGCACCCTGGTATTCCTCTCTAATATTCCCTCCTGCTTCCCACACCCTCCCCAACAGCACTAAGAAAACGAGCCACACTAACAACAGCGATCTCCCTGTGGGTACCTGTTCATGAAGAACCTGCCGGATAATATTGTCACGGAGCTGACCAAGTATCAGCAGCGATCTCCTTGGCTGAAAAAGTCGGAAAGTATCACAGAGACTAGTGTCATTAGGGGGTCCGACAGGGTCGAGAGAGAGAAGCTATTTGCTCTGGGGTGGGTTGAGGGGGAGACCAGACCAAGGGGACAGAAGCTTCAAATTCAAGCCAGAGGTGATTCCCTCACACAAGGGGACAGTGGAAATCTGGAACTCCCTCCTCCTCCTATTGAGTGTCTGGGGAACAATTTGAGTTTCAAAACTGAGAGCAACAGATGTTTGTTAGGCAAAGATATTAAGGGATAAGAACATAAAAACATGAGCAAAAGGAGCAAGCGGAGGACATTCAGCCCCTCGGGTCTGCTCTCCCATTCAATAAGATCATGGCTGAACTGATTATTTGCTTAACTCCACTTTTCCCCCTGTCTCCTTGACTATCTTATCGATCAAAACTTTGTTTCACTCAGCCTTGAAACGGAGGAAGGGCAGATGAATGGGTTTGAGGTACAGGTCAGACATGACTGAATTGAATAGTGGAACAGGTTCAAGGGGCTGAATGGGCTCTTCCTGTTCATTTGTTCCTAAATCCAGTCCCCCTGCTCCAGGAACCTGAGAGCTGTGGGATGAGGGGCAGTAGGCCTGGCTGCTTCCCAATGCCAGGGCACTGAGGCTAATCGTGCCAGGGTGATATGAGTGCAGTGGGCAGGGAGCAGGGTGAGTGTGGCTCAGGCATTCACTGGCTCTGAGTCCGGGAGATCAGCCACATCTCCAAATGGCAGCTTTAAGTGTAAGAGAGAGGATTGCAGGCACGTTTCCTCGGCCTGTTGGATTCATTTGGATTTAATGGAGCTGGAAGCTTTTTGTGATCAGTGTGTGATTGTTGGAGCCTGTAAGTGTGGTAAGGTTTGCTTCTGTATGAGAGCAGTGGAGGAGGAGCTGACTTACCGTCTTCTCAATGCCCTCATCAAATGTTGGCAGCGGTGTGAATATTAAATTGGCTTAACTCTCTCTGAAAGTACAAATACATCAAACACCACGTTCAGTTAAACAACTCAAAATCCATTTCCAGTACTGTTCCTGGAGTACCCAGATACTGAATACAAAAGAGATCAAACTCTTCCCTAGACCACAGCACCTGTTATACAAATAAAAAGCAACTATTCCTCACTCAACTGCTCAGTCACACCCCATTTCCCTCAAGAAGTTAAACGTTTCAGTTGAATTCTTCCCTTTTGGCTGTTGTGTACTATATATGTACAGGCACTGACACTGAGACACACACGGACCCTACAGGAGCTGACACTGAGACACACACACGGACTGTACAGGAGCTGACACTGAGACACACACACAGACCGTACAGGAGCTGACACTGAGACACACACACAGACTGTACAGGAGCTGACACTGAGACACACACGGACCCTACAGGAGCTGACACTGAGACACACACACGGACTGTACAGGAGCTGACACTGAGACACACACACAGACCGTACAGGAGCTGACACTGAGACACACACGGACCCTACAGGAGCTGACACTGAGACACACACACGGACTGTACAGGAGCTGACACTGAGACAAACACACGGACCGTACAGGAACTGACACTGAGACACACACACGGACTGTTCAGGAGCTGACACTGAGACACACACAGACCCTACAGGAGCTGACACTGAGACACACACACGGACTGTACAGGAGCTGACACTGAGACACACACGGACCCTACAGGAGCTGACACTGAGACACACACACAGACCGTACAGGAGCTGACACTGAGACACACACGGACCCTACAGGAGCTGACACTGAGACACACACACGGACTGTACAGGAGCTGACACTGAGACAAACACACGGACCGTACAGGAACTGACACTGAGACACACACATGGACTGTTCAGGAGCTGACACTGAGACACACACGGACCCTACAGGAGCTGACACTGAGACACACACACGGACTGTACAGGAGCTGACACTGAGACACACACACAGACCGTACAGGAGCTGACACTGAGACACACACGGACCCTACAGGAGCTGACACTGAGACACACACACGGACTGTACAGGAGCTGACACTGAGACACACACGGACCCTACAGGAACTGACACTGAGACACACACACGGACTGTACAGGAGCTGACACTGAGACACACACGGACCCTACAGGAGCTGACACTGAGACACACACACGGACTGTACAGGAGCTGACACTGAGACACACACGGACCCTACAGGAGCTGACACTGAGACACACACACGGACTGTACAGGAGCTGACACTGAGACACACACGGACCCTACAGGAGCTGACACTGAGACACACACACGGACTGTACAGGAGCTGACACTGAGACACACACACAGACTGTACAGGAGCTGACACTGAGACACACACACAGACTGTACAGGAGCTGACACTGAGACACACACACGGACCGTACAGGAGCTGACACTGAGACACACACACGGACTGTACAGGAGCTGACACTGAGACACACACATGGACTGTACAGGAGCTGACACTGAGACACACACACGGACTGTACAGGAGCTGACACTGAGACACACACACAGACTGTACAGGAGCTGACACTGAGACACACACACAGACTGTACAGGAGCTGACACTGAGACACACACACGGACCGTACAGGAGCTGACACTGAGACACACACACAGACCGTACAGGAACTGACACTGAGACACACACACAGACCGTACAGGAACTGACACTGAGACACACACACGGACTGTACAGGAGCTGACACTGAGACACACACACAGACTGTACAGGAGCTGACACTGAGACACACACACGGACCGTACAGGAGCTGACACTGAGACACACGCACAGACTGTACAGGAGCTGACACTGATACACACACACACGGACCGTACAGGAGCTGACACTGAGACACACACACGGACTGTACAGGAGCTGACACTGAGACACACACAGGATCATATAGCAGCAGATGGGAGTGAATCATTGTCTTTGTCACTTGCTTCGTTATTCTAGATTTGATAATAGTAACAAACTCATTTATTTACTCTCGTCGTGAAATAATTATCCCATCAGTGTCTGTAAGCAGAGAGAGCAAAGAATTCTGGGGCTACTAATCCTGGAATCAGAAGTTTACAGAGTTAACTATACAATTAAACTCTTCATGTCTGATCCAATATAAGCCTGGAATGCTGCATATTCCCAGTGACACCTGGAAACACATGAAAGCACTGTAATTATTGGATGGTAATGTAGGTTGGAGCTGGCAGAATCTGTTTCTGTCAATGACAGAGATTCATTACCTCGCTGTTCCCCAATGACAAACCGTTCCCCAGAAACTCTCTGCTCACATACAGGAGCTCATCACAGTCAAGGACGCTAGGGTGGGGAGAGGGTGTGGATGGGGAGAGGGTGTGGGTGAGGGTGGGTAGATGGTGTGGGTGAGGGTGGGGAGAGGGTGTGGGTGTGAGTGGGGAGAGGGTTTGGGTGAGGGTGGGGAGAGGGTGTGGGTGTGGGTGGGGAGAGGGTGTGGGTGAGGGTGGGGAGAGGGTGTGGGTGTGGGTGTGGGTGGGGAGAGGGTGTGGGTGTGGGTGGGGAGAGGGTGTGGGTGTGGGTGGGGAGAGGGTGTGGGTGAGGGTGGGGAGAAGGTGTGGGTGTGGGTGGGGCGAGGGTGTGTGTGTGGGTGGAGAGAGGGTGTGGGTGTGGGTGGGGAGAGGGTTTTGGTGAGGGTGGGAAGAGGGTTTGGGTGAGGGTGGGGAGAAGGTGTGGGTGTGGGTGGGGAGAGGGTTTGGGTGAGGGTGGAGAGAGCATGTGGGTGGGTGGGGAGAGGGTGTGGGTGTGGGTGGGGAGAGGGTGTGGGTGGGTGAGGGTGTGGGTGAGGGTGGGGAGATGGTGTGGGTGAGGGTGGGGAGAGGGTGTGGGTGTGGGTGGGGAGAGGGTGTGTGGGTGTGGGTGGGGAGAGGGTTTGGATGAGGGTGGGGAGAGGGTGTGGGTGGGTGGAGAGAGGGTGTGGGTGTGGGTGGGGAAAGGGTTTGGGTGAGGGTGGGGAGAGGGTGTGGGTGTGGGTGGGGAGAAGGTGTGTGTGTGAGTGGAGAGAGGGTGTGGGTGTGGGGAGAGGGTGTGTGGGTGTGAGTGGGGAGAGGGTTTGGGTGAGGGTGGGGAGAGGGTGTGGGTGTGAGTGGGGAGAGGGTTTGGGTGAGGGTGGGGAGAGGGTGTGGGTGTGGGTGGGGAGAGGGTGTGGGTGAGGGTGGGGAGAGGGTGTGGGTGTGGGTGTGGGTGGGGAGAGGGTGTGGGTGTGGGTGGGGAGAGGGTGTGGGTGTGGGTGGGGAGAGGGTGTGGGTGAGGGTGGGGAGAAGGTGTGGGTGTGGGTGGGGCGAGGGTGTGTGTGTGGGTGGAGAGAGGGTGTGGGTGTGGGTGGGGAGAGGGTTTTGGTGAGGGTGGGAAGAGGGTTTGGGTGAGGGTGGGGAGAGGGTGTGGGTGTGGGTGGGGAGAGGGTTTGGGTGAGGGTGGAGAGAGCATGTGGGTGGGTGGGGAGAGGGTGTGGGTGGGTGAGGGTGTGGGTGTGGGTGGGGAGAGGGTGTGGGTGGGTGAGGGTGTGGGTGAGGGTGGGGAGAGGGTGTGGGTGTGGGCGGGGAGATGGTGTGGGTGGGTGGAGAGAGGGTGTGGGTGGGTGAGGGTGTGGGTGTGGGTGGGGCGAGGGTGTGTGTGTGTGGGTGGAGAGAGGGTGTGGGTGTGGGTGGGGAGAGGGTTCGGGTGAGGGTGGGAAGAGGGTTTGGGTGAGGGTGGGGAGAGGGTGTCGGTGGGTGAGGGTGTGGGTGAGGATGGGGAGAGGGTGTGGGTGGGTGGAGAGAGGGTGTGGGTGGGTGAGGGTGTGGGTGTGGGTGGGGCGAGGGTGTGTGTGTGGGTGGAGAGAGGGTGTGGGTGTGGGTGGGGAGAGGGTTTGGGTGAGGGTGGGAAGAGGGTTTGGGTGAGGGTGGGGAGAGGGTGTCAGTGGGTGAGGGTGTGGGTGAGGGTGTGGGTGGGTGGAGAGAGGGTGTGGGTGGGTGAGCGTGTGGGTGAGGGTGTGGGTGGGTGGAGAGAGGGTGTGGGTGGGTGAGGGTGTGGGTGAGGGTGTGGGTGGGTGGAGAGAGGGTGTGGGTGGGTGAGGGTGTGGGTGAGGGTGTGGGTGGGTGGAGAGAGGGTGTGGGTGGGGAGAGGGTGTGTGTGTGGGTGGAGAGAGGGTGTGTGGGTGTGGGTGGGGAGAGGGTGTGGGTGGGTGAGGGTGTGGGTGTGGGTGGGGAGAGGGTTTGGGTGAGGGTGGAGAGAGGGTGTGGGTGTGTGGAGAGAGGGTGTGGGTGGGTGAGGGTGTGGGTGAGGGTGTAGCTTATGCCCTGGTAGTTTCATGGTCATCTAGCTTTTTATTTCAGTTGAACGTTAATGTCCTTTCGGGTAAGGAATCTCTGGTGGTCAACAAGTGACTCCTTACCAAACACAATGAACCAATGACATTGAATAGCACGCTGCCCAGTTGTATCAAAGCACCACTGAAAAGTGAAATAAGCATAAAACTGGAAGGTCACCCAGGACCTGTTGAGACTCCAATAACAACAACGGTAAACTCAGCCCTGTCGTCCCTGCAAATTCCCCCTCGCTAATATCAGGGGGCTACAGCCAAAACTGGGAGAGCCTGACATAGTCATCCTCACAGAGTCATACCTGACAGACAATGTCCCACACACTACCATCACCATCCCTGGGTATGTCCTGTCCCACCGGCAGGACAGACCCAGCAGAGGTGGCGGCACAGTGGTATACAGTTGGGAGGGAGTTGCCCTGGGAATCCTCAACATTGACCCTGGACCCCATGAAGTCTCATAGCATCAGGTCAAATATGGGCAAGGAAACCTCCTGGTGATTACCACGTACCGCCCTCCCTCAGCTGATGAATCAGTGCCTCCTCCATGTTGAACACCACTTGGAGGAAGCAC